>NC_037676.1:28638883-28938883 GCF_003255815.1 Theropithecus gelada
AGGAAGGAAGGAAGGAAGGAAGGAAGGAAGGAAGGAAGGAAGGAAGGGAGGGAGGGAGGGAGGGAGAGAGAGAAGGAAGGAGGAGAGAGAGGAAAGGAAGAAAAAGAAAAAAAGAAAAAAAAGAAAAGAAAGGGAGAAAGAAAGATTGATTTTAAGGAATTGGATCACACAGTTGTGGAGGCCAGCAAGTTCAAAGTCTGCAGAGTCCAGAGTCCAGTTTAGATGCTGGTGCTGGGGACTAAGAATCTGTCATGAAACACAGACACAGTGAAATCAAACACCCACCCCTGAATTCAGAAGGGAACAATTCTGTCCAGGAACATTGTGGAATGGCAAATTAAAACAATATGCAAGATGCCTGCCTGCTTTCTATTCAAGGTGTTCATTTACCTGACTTCTCACAGTTCATAAAGCTGAGGGGAAGTTGCCAGTGGCCTCCATAGGAGACCATCCCACCAACACTCTAGGAAGGGCACACTGGCTTCTTACTACATGAAATTTCTCATTCTGTTTATTCAGTGCTGCCCAATGATGCCTACAGGCTTTGAGATATAGTGGAGAGAGTCTGAAATAGTTTCCCAGTTTTCCATGGGATTAACCCGGAGAGGTTTTACTTTGCTATTTGTTTTACATGTTTTGTTCAGGTAGCCTTTATTATTTTTCTCCCTGTTACAAGTCTCAGAAAGGTAAAGTAGAGAGAGAAATCAAAATGGCTCACTACGAACAGGTAGCATGTGCCTCCTTCATGGAGAAGAACCAGAAGATACTGACATTTCGAAGAGATTGTCTAGGGTTCACCAGAGAAGACACAAGAAGGACCAGAAGTAAGTAAGGAGAGGGTTTGAGACAGCTTTCCCAACTGGGGACTGATTGAGAGCCAGGAGAAGCTCCTAGATGCAGGGAAACAGTAAAAGAGAAACTCCCAGGTCTTGGCTTTTACAATCTTGGCTATGGAAAAAACCCTTGACCCACTAAGCCTTTGTGTTTGACATACAGAGCTGCCTAACAATTGCACAGAAATGTTGCTCCATAAAGGGAACTCACGTGGAATATCAGAGGCATCCACACAGCCTCAGCTTGGTGCCATTTTGAGGCCTAGATACTAGAGATCTACAGACATGGCTGCTGCCATTGCCTTGCTCCAAGGAGAGACAGGGGAGACCAGGCACTTCCATGCTCCCCTCCCTGGAAGGGTCCCTACTGCCCTGCTGCAGGGTGCTGTTGAGACTGAGACGTGAGTGGACCGCACTCCACACAACTTCTTGCCCATGCTGCTTGCCTGAAGGGAGTTTGCCCTTTCTGGTCTTGGCCCCAAGGCACCATTCTGAGAGTTTAACACTGTGCTGTGCCCTGATCTCAGGCTGAGTTCAGACTGAATCACTGCAGCTGCCAACTGACCAAGAATGAACAGGGAACAAGGCTACCCTATGCATGCATACCTAGGACAATACTCACCATCCTGCTACATGCTGCTGTGAGATTAAGACTAAGTGGACCACACTCCCTAAAGCTTCTTGTCCATGCTGGTTACCTGAGGGAGGGCTGAGGGCCCCACCCTCTCTGGTCACAAGCCCAGAACTGGCATCATTTTGAGGGTTTAACTGTGGGTTGTGATCCACCCTCAGGCTGAGTTCAAGGAGATGTGGCTGCAGCCAATACCCAGCCAGGGGAGGGACAGAGAAGACCAAGCTTTCCTAAACACACTTAGCACAATACACACCGTCCTACTGCGAGTGGCTGTGGAAACAGGAACTAGCCCACCCAACCCATCACAGCTGCTAGGAACACCAACATGGACTACTTGAGTACCAGTGGGTTGCTCCATCACCACTACTGCCATCACCCACACCATACCAGATGCCCAGGGGCCTGAGAATTCACTCACACACATGAAACATCACTCCCTCTACTAGCTTCTAAGCAAGCCACATGGAGGCTCAAGTATTAGCCCTTCAAGATCCGCTAACAACAGAACCAGTTGATGCTGCTCTGGAGCTTAAAACAGGAATATTCACTCCACTGCTGCAACTACTGGGGCCTAAAGACTGGCTCAGTTAGCATCTAAATTTCCAACAAAACTTTGCCACAACCTAAGCTAATAACTATACCCTAAGCCACCGAGGAAATAACAGATATGACTCACCCTATGCACTGCCAAAGAAGTCATTTTTAAAAATCACACTATTGTAGGTACCCCAAATCAAAGCCAAAATATCCTACTCAACCAACAACACACATACATCTTCAAGAAAAATTCTCCCCTACAAAAGCAACTTCAAAAACCTGGAACAAGGAACTGCTACATTAGATGTGCAGATACCAACAGAAAACATGAAAAAGCAGGGAAATATGACACCACCAAAGGATCACAACAACTTTTCAGCAACAGATTCCAATAAAAGATAATTCCTCAAAAATCCAGATAAAGAATTTAAAATATTGATTTTTAAGAAGCTAATCGAGATGCAATAGAAATCTGAAAATCAATACAAAGAAATCAGAAAACCAATTCAGGATATAATGAAAAATTTACCAAGAAAGTATCTTTAAAAAAAATTTTTGGAACTAAAAAATCCAATGAAGAAAATACAAAATACATTCAAAAACTTCAATAACAAACTAGACCAAGCAGAAGAAAGAGTCTTAGAACTTAAAGACAGGTTTTTTGATATCAACCAGTCAGACAAAAATAAGGAAAAAAAATAAAACAATCAACAAAACCTTTGAGATATCTGGGACTACCTAAGCCAAGCAAACTTACAAATTACTGGTATTCCCAAGGGGAAAGAGAAAACAAAAAGTTTAGAAAACCCATTTAAGAAAATAATCAATGGAAACTTCCCAAGTCTAGCAAGAGTCAAACATTCAGATATAGGAGGCACAGCTAATTCCAGACAGATACATTACAAAAAGGACTTCACCACTGCATATTATATTCAGACTATCTAAAGTCAACATGAAAGAAAGATTTTTAAAATTAGCCGAGAGAAAAGCTTCTAGTAACCTACAAAGTAAACCCCATCAGATTGACAGCAGACCTTTTCAGCAGAAATCTTACAGACCAGAAGAGAACGAGATGGCATTTTCAAAATGCTGGAAGAAAAAAAAAGCTGTCAGCCAAGAATTGTATATCCTACCAAGTTAAGGTTCACCAATGAAGAAATAAAGTATTTCCCAGACCAGCCCTACAGAAAATGTTCCAAAGTGTCTTAAGCATGGAAACAAAAGGTCGATATTCACACAAAAACATATAGAAATACAAAACTAACAGTTTTTATAAAGCAATCACACAAGGGAGGAAGAGAAAGGAATCAAAAGGCAACACAACAGAACCTCGGTTGTGGGAGAAATCATAACAGTCTCTCAGACCACAGTGCAATCAAATTAGAACTCAGGATTAAGAAACTCATTCAAAGCCACACAATAACATAGAAATGAACAACCTGCTTCTGAATGACTCTTGGGTAGATAAGGAAATTAAGGCAGAAATCAAGAAGTTCTTTGTAACCGATGAGAACAAAGAGACAATGTACCAGAATCTCTGGGACACAGCTAAAGCAATGTCAAGAGGGAAATGTATAGCACTAAATGCCTACATCAGAAAGCTAGAAAGATCTCAAATTGACACCCTAACATCACAATTAAAAGAGCTGGAGAGGCAAAAGCAAACTAATCCAAAAGCTAGCAGAAGACAAGAAATAACTAAGATCAGAGAAGAACTGAAGGAGATAAAGACATGAAAAACCCTCCAAAAAGATCAATGAACCCAGGAGCTGGTTTTTTTAAAAAAAAATAAGTAAATAAATAACAAAATAGATAGACCACTAGCTAGACTTATAAAGAAGAAAAGAGAGAAGAATCAAATAGACACAATAGAAAATAATAAAGGACACATCACTACTGATCCCATAGAAATACAACCTGCCATCAGAGAATACTACAAATACCTCAACACAAATAAACTAGAAAATCTAGAAGAAATAGATAAATTCCTGAACACATACTCACTCCCAAGACTAAACCAGGAAGAAGTCGAATCCCTGAATAGACACATAACAAGCTTTTCTGAAATTGAGGCAGTAATTAATAGCCTATCAACCAAAAAAAGCCCAGGACCAAATGGATTCACAGCTGAATGCTACCAGAAGTACAAAGAGGAGCTGGTATCATTCCTTCTGAAACTATTCCAAACAATTGAAAGGGAGGGACCCCACTCCAACTCATTTTATGAAACCAGCATCATCCTGATACCAAAACTGGGAAAAGACACTACAAAAAAAAAGAAAACTTCAGGCCGATATCCCTGATAAACATCAATGCAAAAATCCTCAATAAAATATCGGCAAACCGTATCCAGCAGCACGTCAAAAAACTTATCCACATTGATCAAGTTGGCTTCAATCATGGGATGCAAGGCTAGTTCAACATACGCAAATCAATAAACATAATCCATCACATAAATAAAACCAATAACAAAAACCACATGATGATTTCAATAGATACAGAAAAGGCCTTTGATAAAATTCAACACCCTTCACGTTAAAAACTCTTAATAAACTAGGTATTGATGGAACATATCTCAAAATAATAAGAGCTATTTATGACAAACCGACAGCCAATATCATATTGAATGGGCAAAAGTTGGAAGCATTGCCTTTGAAAACCAGAATAAGATAAGGCGGCCCTCTCTCAACACTCCTGTTCAACATTGTATTGGAAGTTCTGGCCAGAGCGATCAGGCAAGAGAAAGAAATAAAGTGTATTCAATTAGGAAGAGATGAAGTCAAATTGTCTCTGTTTGGAGATGACATGGTTTTATATCTAGAAAACCCCATCATCTCAGCTCAAACTCCTTAAACTGACAAGCAACTTCAACAAAGTCTAAGGATACAAAATCAATGTGCAAAAATCACAAGTGCTCCTTTACTCCAACAATAGACAAGCAGAGAGCCAAATCATGAATAAACTCCCATTTGCCATTGCTACAAAGAGAATAAAATACCCAGGAACACAGGTAACAAAAGATGTGAAGGACCTCTTCAAGGAGAACTACAAACCACTGCTCAAGGAAATAAGAGAGGACACAAACAAATGGAAAAACATTCCATTCTCATGGATAGGAAGAATCAATATTGTGAAAATGGCCATACTGCCCAAAGTAATTTATAGATTCAATGCTATTCCCATCAAATTACCATTAACATTCTTCACAGAATTTGGAAAAATGATTTTAAATTTCATATGGAATCAAAGAAGACCCCATAGAGCCAAGACAATCCTAAGCAAAAAGAGCAAAGCTGGCGGCATCACACTACCTGACTTCAAACTACATTACGACAGGATGGTACTAGTACCAAAACAGATATATAGACCAGTGGAACAGAAAGAGACCTCAGAAATAACACCACACATCTACAACCAACTAATCTTTGACAAACTTGACAAAAACAAGCAATGGAGAAATGATCTCCTATTCAGTAAATGCTGCTGGAAAACTAGCTAGTCATATGCAGAAAACTGAAACTGGACTCCTTCCTCACACCCTATACAAAAATTAACTCAATATGGATTAAAGACTTAAATATAAAAACCAAAATCATAAAAACCATAGAAGAAAACCTAGGCAATACCATTCAGGACATAGGCATGGGCAAAGACTTCATGACAAAAACATTGAAAGCAATTGCAACAAAAGTCAAAATTGACAAATAAGATCTAATTAAACTAAAGAGCTTCTGCACAGCAAAAGAAACTATCATCAGCATGAACAGGCAACCTATGGAATGGGAGAAAATTTTTGCAATCTGTCCATCTGACAAAGGTCTAATATCCAGAATTTACAAGGAACTTAAACAAGTTTACAAGAAAAACAAACAAACAACTCCATCAAAAAGTGGGCAAAAAATATGAACAGATACTTCTCAAAAGAAAACATTTATGCAGCCAACTAACATGAAAAAAACTCAACATCATTGATCATCAGAGAAATGCAAATCAAAACCACAATGAGATACCATCTCACACCAGTCAGAATGGTGATTATTAAAAAGTCAGAAAGCAATAAATGCTGTCAAGGCTGCAGAGAAATAAGAATGCTTTTACACTGTTGGTGGGAATGTAAATTAGTTCAACCATTGTGGAAGACAGTATGGCAATTCCTCAAGGATCTAGAACCAGAAATATCATTTGATCTGGCAATCCCATTACTGGGTATATACCCAAAGGAATATAAATCATTTGACTATAAACACACACGCACATGTATGTTTATTGCAGCACTATTTACAATAACAAAGACATGGAACCAACCCAAATGTCCACCAATGATAGACTGGATAAAGAAAATGTGGTATATATATACCATGGAATACTATGCAGCCATAAAAATGAATGAAATCATGTCCTTTGCAGGAGCATGGATGAAGCTGGAAGCCATCATCCTCAGCAAACTAACAGGAACAGAAAAACCAAACACCGCATGTTGTCACTCACAAATGGGGGTTGAACAATGAGAACACATGGACACAGAGAGAGGAACAACACACATCAGGGCCTGTTGGGGATAGGGGGTGAGGGAAGGGAACTTAGAAGACGGGTCAATAGGCGCAGCAAACCACCATGGCACACGTATACCTATGTAACAAACCTGCATTTTCTGCACATGTATCCCATTTTATTTTTAGAAGAAATAAAGAAAAACAAAAATAAATTAATTAATTAATTAAAATCAAAATAATATTAAGTATCTTCTCAGACTACAGCGGAATAAAGCTAGAAATCAATACCAATAGGAACTATTTTTGTGAGACAGGCTCTCACTCTGCCACCTAGGCTGGAGTGCAGTGACACAATCATGGCTCACTGCAGCCTTAACCTCCCAGGATCAAATAAATGATCCTTCCAACTCAGCCTCCCAAGTAGCAACTGGGCTACAGATGCTCACCACGATGCTCAGCTAATTTTTTTTATATAGAGAGAGAGACAGGGTCTTGCCATGTTGCCCAGGTTGGACTCAAATTCCTGGGCTCAAGCTATCCTCTTGCCTCAGCCTCCCAAAATGCTGGTATTACAGGCGTGAACCACCATGCACAGCCGAAACTTTGGAAACTATACAAATACACAGAAATTAAAGAGCATGCTCCTGAATGATCACTATGTCAGTGAAGAAATTAACACGAAAATTTTAAAATGTTTTAAAATGAATGAAAATGAAACACAACATACCTAAACCTCTGGGATATAGCAAAAGTAGTGCTAACAGGAAAATATATAGCACTAACACCTACATCATAAAAGTAGAAATATTATAAATTAACAATCTAATATCATACCTTAAGGAACTAGAAAAACAAAAACAACCCTAAAGTTAAAAAAATAACAAAGATCAGATCAGAACTAAATAGACACCAAAAGACAATACAAAGAATCAAAGAAACAAAAGTTGATTCTTCAAAAAGATAAAGAAAATTGATAAACCACTAGCTGACTAACCAAGAAAAGAAAAGATCTCAATTAACACAATCAGAAATGAAAAAGGAGACATTACAACATATCACAGAAATGTACATACCACAGAAATACAAAATATTATCAGAGACTATTATGAACAACAATACATTCACAAACTAGAAAATCTAGATGAAATGGATAAATTCCCAGAAACATACAACCTCCTGAGATTGAACCAGGAAGAAATAAAACCCATGAACAGACAAATAATGAGCAGCAAAACTGAATTAGTAATTTTTTTAAAATCCCAACAACAACAACCAAAAGGCCCAGGATGAAGTGGATTCACAGCCAAAATTGACCAAGCATATGAAGAATTAATACCAATCCCCTTGAAGTTATTCAAAAAAATTGAAGACGAGGGAATTCACCTAACTCATTCTATGAAGACAGTATCACCCTGATACCAAAACCAGACAAGGACACAACAAAAAAAGAAAACTATAGACCAATATTTCTAATGAATATAGACACAAAAATTTTCAACAAAATACCAGCAAATTGAATCTAACCACACATCAAAAAGATAATACACCATGCTTGGGTGGGATTTATCCCAAGGATGCAGGGATGGTTCAACATACACGAATCAATAAATATATAGATTGCATAAACAGAATGAGCAGCAAGAACCATATGATCATCTCAGAAGATGCAGAAAATACATTTGATAACATTCAGCATCACTTTATGATAAAAATGTACAACAAACTAGGCACAGAAAGAAAATACCACAACATAACAAAGGCAATTTACAACAAACTCACAGTCAAAATCACAGTTAATGGGGAAAAGTTGAAAACGTTGCCTCTAAGAACTTGAACAAGACAAGGAAGCCCACTGTCACCACCCTTATTCAACATAGTACTGGAAGTTCTTACCAGAACAATCAGGAAAGGGAGAAAAATAAAAGGCAACCAAACTGAAAAACAGAAAGTCAAATTCTTATAATATATCTAGAAAACCCTAAAGACTTCACCAAAACAAAACATAGATTTGATAAATGAATTCAGTAAAGTTTCAGGATACAAAATCAACATACAGAAATCAGTAGCATTTCTGTACACCAATAATGATCTAACCAAAGGACCAAATCAAAAATGCAATCTCATTTACAATAGCTACAAAAAAGTTAAATACCTAGGAATATATTTAAGGAGGCGAAATATCTCTATAATAAGAACTGCAAAACTCTGATGAAAGAAACTGTAGATGACACAAACAAATAGAAAAACATCCCATGCTCATGGGTTGGAAGAATCATTATCACTAAAATGACCATATTGCCCAAAGCAATCTACAGATTCAGTGTAATTCCTATAAAATTACCAACAGCATTCTTCAGAATTAGAAAAAACAATGCTTAAAGTTCATATGGAACCAAAAAAGAGCCCAAAAGCCAAAGAAATCCTATGCAAAAAGAAGAAAGCCAGAGGCAGCACATAACTTGACTTCAAATTATACTGCAATATTATAGTAACTAAAACAGTATGGTAACGGCACAAAAGTAAATACACAGATCAATGGAATAGAATAGAGAACCCAGAAATAAAGCCACATACTTACAACCAACTGATCTTTGACAAAGTTGACAAAAATAAATAATAGAGAAATTACACTCTATTAAACAAATTGCGTTGGGAAAATTGGCTAGCCATACGAAAAAAATGAAACTGGACCCCTATCTTTCACCACATACAAAAGTAACTCAAGATGGATTAAAGACCTAAATATAAGACCTGAAACTATAAAAGTCCTAGATGAAAACCAAGGAAAAACTCTTCTGGACATTGGGCTAGACAAAAAGTGTATGACTAAGACCTCAAAAGCAAATGCAATAAAAATTAATATAGACCAATGGGATTTAATTAAACTAAAAAGCTTCTGCCAGCAAAAGAAATAATCAGTGGAGTACACAGACAACCTACAGAATGGGAGAAAATGTTTACAAATTACGTCTCCAACAAATAACTAATATCCAGAATCTACAATGAACTCAAACAATTCAACAAGAAAAAAAACAAACAATCCCTTTAAAAAGTAGGTAAAGGACATAAACATACCTTTATCAAAGAAGACATACAAGCATCCTCAAGCATATGAAAAAATTCTCAACATCACTACTCACCAGAGAAACACAAAGTAACACCAAAATGAGATTACACTATTCAGAATGGCTACTATTAAAAAGTCTACAAACAACAGATATTGGTGTGGATGCTGAGAAAAAGAAATCCTTATACCCCTCACATTTAGTAAGAATGTAAATTAGTACAACTTCCATGGAAAACAGTATGGAGACTTCTGAAACTACTAAAAATAGAACTACCATTTAATCCAGCAATCCCACTACTGGGCATCTACCCAAAGAAAAATAAATCATAACATTAAAAAAAATACACCTGTACTAGTATGTTTAGCATGGCACTATTCACAATAACAAAGCCATGGAATCAACCTAAGTGCGCATCAATGGATGACTAAAGAAAAAATGTATATATACACACCGTGAAATATGCAGCCATAAAAAAGAATGAAATCCTGTCTTTCGCAGCAACATGCGTGGATGTGACTGTTATCCTAAGTGAAATAACTCAGAAACAGAAAATCAAATACCACACATTCTCACTTCTGAGTAAGAGCTAAATAATGGGTATACATGGACATAAAGACGGAAATAATTGACACTGGGAACTGCAAAAGGAAGGAGGGTGGGAGGGAGTGAAGGTTAAAAAAATTATCAGTTGGGCTCAATGTTCACTATTTGGGTGATGAGCACACTGGAAACCCAGACCTCACCATTATGCAATATGTTCATGCAACAAACCTGCACATGTATCCCCTGAATCTAAATTTAAAAAAAAAAAAAAAAAAAAGCAGTAGGGAAGTTTGGTAATCATATACCTGAACTTCTAGAGAGTACAACTCAGAGTTTTGTCAAATAAGGGAGGAAAAGAGTATTGGGTTAAGGGAGAAAAATCAGAATATTATGGTGATAAAAGTACTAAAAACAGAAAAGCGAAGGGGCTTATGATTTGTACAGTGATCAAAGAAACCGGGAATGTTAAAGCAGACAGGGTTGCTACATCAGAAAAAAAGAAGAGGGAAGAGTGCAGTAACCTCCTTAATCATCTGCCATGGAGTCAGTAGCTCAGGTAGTGATCAAGGAAGCCTAAATGTAGTCTTTAGGCACTCAGGAGTGGGCAGTTATTCTACCAGCTTCGGCTCTACGTTTCTGGTTCTGGTTAAGAGTAATGCATCAAACCAACGGACCACCAGGAGCAAGCGATAAGCTTCAAAAAGTACAGTTCTACTCTTAAGCACTTCCTCCCTACAGGACCCAGCCCAGAGACATAGGTGGAGGTAATACTACTGGTCGGTGCTTTGAGCCATTTTGTACTCCCTCCTACCTGCCCCTCCTTTTGCCCCAAATTCTAGTCCCACCTGCTTTGTCATCCATTGCCTGCCTATGGTAGTTCCCTCTCTGGTCTTCAGTGTCCTCATTGGTAAAATGAACATAATATATATCCCGTCTCTAATCCCACATATTCAAGCAGTGATGTAAATGATGGGAAAGGGCTTTGAACAATGTGGTAAGTTAAAGAGCCTGGGGCACTGACTTTCTCCCACTTTCCCAAGCGCTGCTTCAGAACTGCTCTCCTAGGCCCGAACCTCCTAACTATTTTCTAGCCCTTTGATAAATATTTGCCTACTTAGGGGCAAAACTACATGGCATCCCAAGAACAGAGACTAATACTATAGCCCGTTTCTTCTCTTTATTTCCCATGATTGTTCTCCTTTTTTTTTTTTTTTTTTTTTTTTTTTTTTTAAGGAGTCTTACTCTGTCGCTCAGGCTGGAGTGCAGTGGTGCAATCTTGGCTGACTGCAACCTCTGCCTCCTGGGTTCAAGCGATTCTCCTGCCTCAGCCTCCTGAGTAGCTGGGATTACAGGCGCCTGCCACCACACCTGGCTAATTTTTATAAGTTTTGTGGAGATGGGTTTTTGCCATGTTGGCCAGGCTGGTCTCAAACTCCTGACCTCGGGTGATCCGCCCATCCTGGCCTCCTAAAGTGCTAGGATTACAGGTGTGAGCCACCACATCTGGCCCCCATGATTACACTTAAACCTAGAAACTGGTACCATTTCTAGGTTGGTGGAGCCTATTCACTAGATCAAAAGGGAAAGGCATATAAGTTTCACCATGGGCATTCAGTCATGGGGTGACGCAAGGAGTGGGTGTGTGAGATAAATGCTGAGGTAGGTCTGGGGCACATTTTGACCCCTGTGGACAAGTGAGTAACTAGAGCTCTCATATGAATACATGTCAAGACAGCTATCTTGAATTTCTCCATCTCAACCCCAGCCTTCACTTTTTTCCATTCCTTGCTGCTTTCATCATCCAGCCCTTTCTCTCATTTTTTTCTCAATTCTCAGGTTGCACCCTACTCTCCTGTTCCATCCAACTTTTTCCATTTCTGCCTTACCTATTAACGTCATCCCTGCCCACTACCCTACCTTAAGGATTGCCCTGCCCAACTCTCCTCTGTTGGTTTTAACCTGCGCGTTTGCCACCATTATGTTCATCAGGGTCCCAATTTCCACTACTGCCTTCTTTTTCACCCTATTTCTCCTCCAAGCCCTAGTTTCTAGTCCTCTGTATTCTAGTCTCCACCACCATTCCAGTCACCTCTAACCAGACCTGTTGGGGGCTCACAAACCTCATCCTAGAGACATGGTTTCCCTACTACTGTGACAGTTCTTGGGCCAGGATTGTGGATTCCCGGAAGCCTAACATGGTGGGCATAGGGAATGCAAGACAATGGCAAACCGACATTCAGCCTCAACAGTGTTCCTTCCGTCTCCTGCGTGATCAGCCAGACTTCATTAGCCTCTACATTTGGAACTGGCTTCTCTGTGAAACTTGTCTGTAACCACACAGCAAACTGCAGGACAAGTAGCAGAGAAGGTGGAGGAGAGAAGTGGAAAGCATATAATCAGGAGGAAAATAATTGGCCAACATCAGCTCTAATCATGTGTCCAATACCTCCTGAGCCTGCCCTTTGACAGTGAGCCCTTTCCTGGCAGTATGCGGGGGCGATTCTAGTAACCAGGCTGGGTTCTGAGAAGCTGGGGCAGGGCAGTACAGGGACACTGTTGCCTGGAGACAGCAGACCATTGCCTGGAGATGACAGAAGGCTGAGGATGGAGAGAGACGCTGATAGAGATCAGACCAGACAAGCAGTGCCAAGTCCATAGTAGGACACCCAAGAGAGGAGGCAATCCCAGATGAGTTCCATCCCAGAACCAGACCTTGCAGGGACTGGACCTCAAGGAGTTATGAACGCAGAAACCCTATACCCAATATCCATGAATCCTTCCACAAGGGCTTCTGATACTGTCTTAGACCTTCGGAAAGTTCAGGGGTAGTAGCCTCTGGGCCCGTGGTGCTCCCCTGATGTTGCAGCCCCACCCTCGACTCTTGCCACTGCAGATGCTCCTTGGGCGGTTTCATCTGGGCCTTTCACATCAGCTCCCTCTAAATGTGACCGGACCTCAAATGGATCTTCAGACCCCCATGCCCAACTACATCCCAGTTACCTTCCCTGGACAACCCACAGGTCACATGGTCACCTGGAAGCCCATGTCTCAGCATGGTAACCTGGAGAAACCTACAGATGCCAGGCTTCTGAATCTCATTCATCGTGCTTCCCAGGGATCAAGGAAGAAATATCCAGAGACACAGACTGAAAAATAAGGAAATCGGATGGGATTCAGAGTCCTTGGAGCTGAGCCTTCTCATTCATTCACCCCACTCCAGTTTAAAACGTGCAGCTCTGAAGCAGGGCTGCTTCACAGAGACTTGAGTAAATAGCACAGTAAAGCCCAGGTTTTACCAGTGAGGAGGAGAGTAAATACACTGATCATTTGCAACAGCACCTCTTCAGATATGGCACCTCTCCTTGGAGACAGGAGACTATGGAAGACAGAGAGACCATTCTAGGTGAAGCTCACACCACTTACACAACAAAAGATCTCAGTCTAATGGCTCGCATGGATGTGAAGTGTGCATGGGGAAGCATTGTATCTTTAACATTTCACAACATCTTGTAGCAGGCTTACTATAGCAGGAAGGACAAGTGTGGCTGGCCCAGCTAGGGCCGTCCTGCTCAGACCTTCCTAGACTTTGCAATGCTGGGATACTGAGGAAGGCACACTCAACGAGCATCTCTCAACCTCATCTCTCCTGGTCAACCCGGAATGCCACAACCACAGGCTGAATCACAGATAAGAAAGGAAGTAGGTAACTTCTGGGTCTACAATGACATCACTCTGTACAGGCTAAAATGTGGAGTTTAGGAAAAGATAATGACCACAAGTAGCATCCCAGAGGATTTAGTACCCTGAGTTTGCATGGCCCACAGAAATATTACCTTTAGAAAAATACAAGAGGGTGAACATATACCACTGAGGTGGGTCTAGAGGCATTCCTAAAGCCACCAAACTTACCTTAATATGTCCCTCCCCAATCTCTCAACACCATATAAATGGGAATATCTAATATCTAGGTAGGCATTCTTTTTTCTTGGTATGTGTCTCAGTTTGTTTTCTGCTGCTATAACAAAATACCACAGACTGAATAATTTATAAAGAAAATGAATTTATTTCTCACAGATATGGAGTCTGGAAAGTCTAAGAGCATGGCACTGGCATCAGGCAAGGGTCAGCCCATGCTGGAGGGCAGAAGGCAGAAGTGAGCATGTGAGATAGAGATAAGAAATCAACCTGAACTTGCCTTTATAGCAAAACCAGCCTCTTAATAACTAACCCACTCTGGCAACAATGGCATTAATCCATTCATGAGGGCAGAGCCCCCATGACCTAATCACATCCTAAAGACCCCATATCAATTACATCTCAACGTGAGGTTCAGAGGACACAAACATTCAAACCATAGCAGTAAGTAATCCCTTTTCTTAAAAAAAAATTATGCTTTTTTCTAAAATATTTTATAAATTTACTTTAAAATTTTTAAATATTACAGAAGCTATAGAGTGGGAGTAGGTAGGAAGATTCTACAAATCTCCAATCTTCCCCTGCTCCCTCTTCACTCCCCATCCCAATCTACCATTCTGCACTACCAGGTTAACCACTGCTAACATTCCAAGCTTTGTGAATATTCTGAATGTTTTTTAAAGCAAATAAGATCATTTCTTACATACTATTCTGCAACTTATTTTTTAATATAATATATGGTAGAGAGGTTTCCATATTAATACAGTATGTGTGGCCCATTTTAATAGCTATAAGCTATTATATTAATGTAGCATCATGAGGGCACACTGCCACCTTGGATGAACATGTAGGCTACTTCTTTGTGTCTATATATTTGCTTTTGTTATTATTAGAAAGCAGCAAGGAACAGCCTGCACACATAACTTTGCAAATTTATGTGAATTTATCTACAAAATAAATTCATAAAAGTAGAAATGGTGAGTCGGAGGAATGAAGCATTTAGAATTTTTATAGATATTGCCAAATTGATCTTCAAACACTTGTACCAATTTGTTCTCCCAGGAACAACAGTGTGCAAGAATATTTGTTTGCATAGGTCCTAGCCAACCGAGGGAGTGATCAAACTATTAAATCTTTGCCAATTCAATGGGGGTAATATGATAATCTGTCCATTTATTTTGTATTTCTTTCATTATCAGTGAGCATGAGTCTCTGTAAGACAGATTCATTCTTTTTTACACAAACTTCCTCTTTATGTTCTATACACATTTTTCTCTGAATTTTGGTCTTTTTTTTTCCTGTTTTTAGAAGCAATTTTGGTACTGTGGAAAATAAGTCCTTTTGTTACAAGTGTTGCCATTATTTTTTTTCCAGGCTGTCTTTTGACTTTCCAATGGTACTTTTTTCAAGTAAATTTTTTTATTTTTATATAGGCAAATCTGTTTATCTTCTTCCTTATGGTTCTTAGTTTTATATCATACTTAAAAGAGTCTTACCCATTCTAAGATCTTTTTTTTTTTGTAATTCATGAAGGTTTTTTCTAGTGTTTTTATAGATTCATATTTTAACATTTAAGCATTTGATCCTTCTGGAATTTATTTTGATGTAAGAAAGGAAGTAAGTAACAAGCTTTACCAGGTGGAAGAGTTACTCTTACCAGGAAACTATGCTAAGTTAAAATATCAAAAACATTGTGTTATGCACATATCATATATTAAATGTGTAAGGGCTGTGCAACACGTTGACATTTCATTGATCACCTTAACCTTGACCAGCTGTTTGTTCTGCCTTTATGACCTAGCAGTGTGTGCAGCTTGCCGATTCAGACCTCAGTTTACCTGCTGGCATGGAACCTAGTAAATGAACCAACATCAGTCATCTAGGTGCCTCTTTACTGAATTGTTTTCCTAATTCAGAATTTTTTTAAGTGTTGTAGTGTATTTACTTCAAAACAAAGTTGACAAATACATAAATCTGTCTCACTCATTGAACCATTAAGTATCCTCTATTTTCTTCAATAGTTTTGGGAGTACAGGTGGTTTTGGGTTATATGGATAAGTTCTTTAGTGATGATTTCTCAGATTTTAATGCACCTGTCACCCAAGCAGTGTATACTGTACCCGATATGCAGTCTTTTATCCCTCACTCTATCCAAACCTCCCTCCCCAAGTACTCAAAGTCCATTATGTCATTCTTATGCCTTTGCACCCTCATAGCTTAGCTCCCTCTTATAAGTGGAAACATATGGTATTGGGTTTTTCCATTCCTGAGTTACTTCATTTAGAATAATGGCCTCCAGCTCCATCCAGGTTGCTGCAAAAGATATTATTTTGTTCCTTTTTATGGCTGAGTAGTATTCCATGGTGTATATATGCCACATTTTCTTTTTCCACTAGTTGGTCAATGGGCACTTAGGTTGGTTCCATATTTTGCAATTCCAATTCAGAAATTCTTAACCTTTTTTGTACCATAGACCTCTCTGGCAGAATAATGTTTTTTAAACACATAGGATTACAAAAGAAACAAATACATTAAAATTGAGTTCTATCCACAGACCCCTTGGTTTATGGACCTAAGATTACTTGAGACTTCTTTTCTGCCCCAGACGTTCCAAAAACACCACTTCTTAGAAGTAAACATGAAACCCTCTCCAATGGTCAAACTGTCACCTGCTGCTACCAGCCGGTCTCTCTGAATCCTGGGCTTCCCTCTGCCTCAATGCCTCTTTCTGTGGTCATTGACTCACACTTAGCTAGCTTGCAATCTGCTACTTCATATCAGATGAACCATTGCCAAATTCGTAAGAGGTAGGTTATATTAAGGAAAGTGAATGAATATAAACTAATACTACCTTCTCTTTTTCTCTTTTATTTCCATACTTACTCTCATTCCTTTTTCCCACCCGGTGCTAATATCTCTTGCCCTGTTGCTTCCTACAAGGGCATCTCTTACCACTCAGTCATCCAATGCACAGTTACATGTTATAGACCTGTTACACTATTCAAGAAAGAACATAATCATATATTCTCATGAGTATGTGTCTATCATGAATTTGATTGCTTTGCTTGTCCCTAAATAAGCATATCTTTCTCCATGTCACCATACTGAAGGTCTTCCTGATCCCTGCCCTGAGAAATGAGTTGATATCAGAAGGTCATCTATGATGAAATATTATCTGAGAATATTTGGAGAGCAGAAGGAAAATGATAAACACGGATTTGTGTGATAAGAGGAGCCATTCTGAATGAGGTATCAATTGAGTTGAGACTCACACAAAAGAAAAATCTCCCTTTGCAGACACCAGGAAGTCTGAAACTGATTCCATCTGGTTCGTCTGTGATGTATAACATTACAGGGTCATTAGTCTTTCCCTTTGCTCAAAGCTAACTCTAGCATCTGGACCGACAATGTCAGAGCCCTCACAGGCATCCCCACACCAACAATTCTGTAGCCCATGTGGAAGAAGACCTTTGACTTCAAAGACTGAAAGAGAATCAATAAAAAAAACTTTTGGCTCCTTAGTGACTAGAGAATACATAAGGCCCAAAAACTTTCTCTTTTTCTCTCTCTCTCTGCACTCTATACTGAAAGGGTACCTGAAAGGAAAGAACTACAAAGAGTAAGTGGTGAGTTCCTTGACAAAAACAAGTCTCAATTAACAAGCAATTCAACTGTTCTCTGAGTTGAACCATTTGGGCTGTAAACACAAAGACATAAAGAATTTTAACCCCTAAGTAGCAAAGTTTTCACAGAGCTACTACTTAAAAAGAGATAATAGACATGAAAACACATTTTTTTAAACAGCTGGTAAGTAAAGGTATAATTATCATCAACAATAATCATCGTTTTCTTCATTGAACTGGGTTGAAAAATCATAAAAATTCCAAGTTATGAACTCAGAACATTTATTTTAGACCTCATTTTGTCTGACATAGATTACTCATTCCTGTACACACAATAAAAGGCCGAGAAGAGACCGCAGAGGTCATCTAGCTTAATCCCTTCTTACGGATGAGGAAATAGAATATCAGAAAGGTTAAATGAAGTGTTCAAGTCACAATGAGTCAGTGCAGAGCCAGAACACACCATGGATCTGCCAACTTTGTGGTCTTTCTAGTGATACCATACCACCTACCAGAAACAAATTTAGAGAGATACATTGTCTGTTATACAAAGCCCTGCTGGACTCACTATCTTCCTTTTGTTTCTCACATCTTCTATTCAGTCTTCCCCACTCTGCTGTCTGCCCCAGGAGGCTGAGTTATATGGACTACCTCAACTGACACACTTGCCCTCTGACTTCCAGTTGAGTTTAATCAAAGATGACCCCCTAGCAAGAGGATGAAAGGATAGAGGATGGAGAGGTTGGGTTGCTTATTCCCTGGAGTCCCCTTCAGCCCCATGTTAGTGTCATCCTGAGATGAGAGCTCCACAGAGCTCTTTCCCTCTGTCTCTTTACCCCTTCAGGCCTAAGGGTGTATGTTAGTTCCCTCAGGTTGCCATCAGAAATTTCCATGCTTCGAACAACAGACATTTGTCTCATGGTTCTGAAGCCAGAAGTTTGAAATCAAGGTTTTAGTAGGGCCATGCTCTCTCTGAAGGGTGTAAGTGAGGATCCTTCCTTGCACATGCCTTGTTTCTGAAAGTTGCTGGCAATCCTTGCCATTCCTTAGCATACAGATGCATCACTCCAATATCTCCTTCAGCTTCACCTGATGTTTTCCCTGTATCTCTGTCTATATCTCTTCTCCTCTTATTATAAGGATGTTAGACATACAAGATTAGGGCCCACCATAATGATCTCATCTTCATTTGATTATGTCTGCAAAGATTCCCTTTCCAAATAAGATCACATTCACCAGAACGGGAGGTTACGACTTCAACATGTCTGTTTAAGGTACACAATTTAACCCATAACATGATGGTAACAAAGTCCTGTTACTACTTGCCCCAGTGTACTGCATGATCCTGTGGTTTTCATGGATCTGATCTGCATTCCTACAAATAATTCCTTTACTAAACTTTCCTCAAGTTCCACTTCCACTTAGGATATAGAAAGCCCAACAGAATATTGATCCCACCCCCCAATAATGAGAAAAAGCCAAAGAACCTATTCTTGAGCCCATCAGAGAGCTGAGAACACAAAGCAACCAAGTGAAGTAAGTTCCAGTGAGTCATAGACCCCTCTAAGGAGAGATGGAGCACACAAACTATTTCTCTTTTGGCAGAGCACAAAAGGAAAAGGCAGGTGCCATAAAAGCAGGTAAAAAGAAAACAGCTACAATTTTAACAAATTCTTAAGGTCAAGTGTAGGTTAATGACACAATGTGCAATCCCTAGACTCCTTATATACAGGCAGTATCTGCACCCACTCACCAGTTATTTTTCTTAAACCTTTACCAGGTACTCTTGAGAAGGATTTCAGACAGGATAGGAAACTTGAGTGAGTCTCTTCAATGGTGCCAACATTCTAGTCATGAACATCTGCTGCTGCGGTGGAACAAGCACAAGGTCTCGCCCACTTCTTTTACATGAAGCAAAAGTCTAAAGCTGCTGGAGAGAAGGCAAGAAAACCTCCCGCTTTCAGAGCCCTGGCAAAGATCCCTGCTTCTCAAGGAGAAAGAAAGCATAAGTTCTCTGCTACAGGGTAAGAAAGCTTCTGGAACAGTGAGAAACTCTCTAAGACCTAGGACCCTACACTCATACAAAGCAGTGGCCTGTTGCCACTGAAGGCAAAACAGAAAAATCTGACTATACAAGAGCTCCCATGGATATTAGGTTGGTGAAAAAGAAATGCGGATTTTGCCATTAAAAGCTATGGCAAAAATCACAATTAGTTTTGCACCAACTTAATATAAGGCAGAGTTTGGCTGAAATGGAGGGAAGGGATAAGAATACTGAGAAAGTGCCACGACTGAGGCTCAATGACACAGGACTTACCTAAGACAAGTGCTGAATGAGAAGAACAAAGATCTTCCCTGCTGTATCACAAGCGTCACACCAAATAACATACAACAGCAGTCTACACCTGAGGGTGTAACAGCGAGAATATGAATAAATATCCTATCTGTGATGGAAACATGCAGAGGCTGCTAAAAACTAATGATGAAACATAAATATAGAGAAAAATTCTCAACGTCTCAGGCCCCATATCAAGCGCAAATTAGAAGCAGTCCACCACCAAAGGAATTTGAAGCTCACGGTCTACTGAAGGTAACTACAATAATCACAAAACCTAAGCTCAACATACGTACCGACAAGAGTAACTCAAGCTCGCACACTAATAGGATGAAATAAGAAAAGTCATGCCCATTTCACAACATAAATACAACTTACCTCAGATATCACTATTCTTTTACATATAATGTGTGGCAGTCAATCGAAAATAACAAGACAGACAAAATAACAATATAAAGCAAACCACATGAAGGCACAGAGCAATCAATAGATTAATAAGACCCAGAGATGATATGGGCATTAGCATTATCAGACAGATTTTTAAACAACCATAGAATATTTTAAATAATCTAGCTGAATTAGTGGGTAACTTACATGAACAGATAGAAATTTTAGCAACGCAATACTATCAAAAAGTCACATGGATGGCCAGGTGTGGTGGCTCATGCCTGTAATCCTAGCACTTTGGGAGGCTGAGACAGGTAGGTAGATCACTTGAGGTCAGGAGCTCAAGACCAGCCTTACCAACATGGTGAAATCCCATCTCTACTAAAAATACAAAAATCAGCCAGATGTGGTGGTGCATACTTATAATCCTAACTACTCAGGAGGCAGAGGCAGGAGAATTGCTTGAATCCAGGAGGCAGAGGTTGCAATGAGCTGAGATTGCATCATTGCACTTCAGCCTGGGCAACAGAATGAGATTCCATCTAAAAATAATAATAATAATTAATTAAAATTTAAAAAGAAGTCACATGGAAAGCTAGAAATAAAAAGCATGATACAATGAGTTTAGGATTTGTTGTTGCTATATTACTTTCAATAAACATGATATCTGAAATACAAAATTCTTTCAATAAGGCATAGCTTAAGAAAAAACAAGTAAAACTGAAGATGAATGAAAAAATATTATCCAAATTAAAACAGAATAAAGAAAAAATAGAGCATTAAAGAACTGTGGTAGAGTATCAAACAGTTTAACATACATGTAATTAAAATTCCAGATGGAAAAGAGAGAAAGATACTGCAGAAGAAATATTTGAAGAGGTAATAACAGATGATTTTCCATAATTAATGAGAGACAACACACCAAATCTGAATAGCTCAGAGAAACACAAACTAGATAAATATACACAGACGCAAAGACTCATCATACTCACACTGCTGAAATCAAAGATAAAGAGAAAATCTTGAAGGCAACCAGAGAAAACAGAAGCATTACATACAGAGATAAAAAGATAAGAATGACAGACTTTGCATCAAAAACTATACAAGACAAGACAAGAGAGGCATCTTTAAAGTGCTGAAAGAAAAAAAGTCAACCTAGATTCTACGCCCAGAAAAAAATATCTTTTACAAATGAATGCAAAATAAAAATATTTTCTAAAAGACAACAGTTGAGAAAATTCATTGCCAGTAAACCTGCATTAAAAGAGTAGTTAAAGAAAGCTCCGTAGGCGAAGGCAGAATGATAAAAGACAGAAATTTTGACCCACACGAAGAAACAGAGGGCAATAAAATTGGTAATATCAGAATATATAGAAAAGTATTTTTTCTTATTTTTAATCTCTCTAAAGGAAAATTGTCTTGGCCAAAATAATAGCAATATATTGTGAAATTTATGACATATATAGAAGTAAAATACATGACAAAAATCACACAAAAGATGAAAGACAGAAAATAAAATATACCGTTGTACTATAAAGGAAGCAATATAATTACTTAACCATGGACTGTAATATGAAAAGATGTCTTTTGTTAATCCTACATCAACTACTAAACAATTTAAAAGAGGTATAACTGGGGTGGCTCCAAGATGTCCAAATAGAAACAGCTTCAGGCTACAACTCCCAGCATGAGCAACACAGAAGACGGATGATTTCTGCATTTCCAACTGAGGTACCGGGTTCATCTCACTGGGGCATGTCGGACATTGGGTGCAGGAGAGTGGGTGCAGCCCACCGAGCGAGAACCGAAGCAGGGCAAGGCATCGCCTCACCCAGGAACACAAGGGGTAAGGGAATTCCCTTTCCCAGCCAAGGGAAACCATGACACACAGCACCTGGAAAATTGGGTCACTCCCACCCTAATACTGTGCTTTGCCAAGGTTCTTAGCAAATAGCACACCAGGAGATTATATCCTGCCCCTAGCTCGGAGGGTCCCACGCCCACAGAGCCTCCCTCATTGCTAGCACAGCAGTCTGAGATCTAACTGCAAGGCGGCAGCAAGGCTGGGGGAGGGGTGCTCGCCATTGCTGAGGCTTGAGTAGGTAAAGAATGCTGCCAGGAAGCTCGAACTGGGTAAAGCCCACCGCAGCTCAAGGAGGCCTGCCTGCCTCTGTAGACTCCACCTCTGGGGACACAGCATAGCCAAACAAAAGGCAGCAGAAACCTCTGCAGATTTAAATGTCCCTGTCTGACAGTTTTGAAGAGAGTAGTGGTTCTCCCAGCACAGAGTTTGAGATCTGAGAATGGACAGACTGCCTCCTCAAGTCGGTCCCTGACCCCCGAGTAGCCTCACTGGGAGGCACCCCCCAGTAGGGACAGACTGACACGTCACACAGCCGGGTACCCCTCTGAGACAAAGCTTCCAGAGGAACGATCAGGCAGCAGCATTTGCTGTTCAGCAATATTCACTCTTCTGCAGCCTCTGCTGCTGATACCCAGACAAACAGGGTCTGGAGTGGACCTCCAGCAAACTCCAACAGACCTGCAGCTGAGGGTCCTGACTGTTAGAAGGAAAACTAACAAACAGAAAGGACATCCATACCAAAACCCCATCTGTGCGTCACCATCACCAAAGACCAAAGGTAGATAAAACCACAAAGATGGGGAAAAAGCAGAGCAGAAAAGCTGAAAATCCTAAAAATCTGAGCGCTTCCCCCCACTCCAAAGGAATGCAGCTCCTCACCAGCAATGGAGAAAAGCTGGATGGAGAATGACTTTGATGAGTCGAGAGAAGAAGGCTTCAGACGATTAAACTTCTCTGAGCTAAAGGAGGAAGTTCTAACCCATTGCAAAGAAGCTAAAAATCTTTTTAAAAGATTAGATGAATGGCTAACTAGAATAACCAATGTAGAGAAGTCCTTAAATGACCTGATGGAGCTGAAAACCATGGCACAAGAACTACATGAATGAACAAGTTTCAGTAACCGATTCAATCAACTGGAAGAAAGGATATCAATGATTGAAGATCAAATGAATGAAATGAAGTGAGAAGAGAAGTTTAGAGAAAAAAGAGTAAAAAGAAGTGAACAAAGCCTCCAAGAAATATGGGACTATGTGAAAAGACCAAATCTATATCTGAGTGGTGTACCTGAAAGTGATGAGGAGAATGGAACCAAGTTGGAAAACACTCTTCAGGATATTATCCAGGAGAACTTCCCCAACCTAGCAAGGCAGGCCAACATTCAAATTCAGGAAATACAATGCCAAAAAGGTACTCCTCGAGAAGAGCAATCCCAAGACACATAATTGTCAGACTCACCAAGGTTGAAATGAAGGAAAAAATGTTTAGGGCAGCCAGAGAGAAAGGTCGGGTTACCCACAAAGGGAAGCTCATCATACCAACAGCAGAGCTCTCGGCAGAAACTCTATAAGCCAGAAGAGAGTGGGGGCCAATATTCAGCATTCTTAAAGAAAAGAATTTTCAACCCAGAATTTCATATCCAGCCAAACTAAGTTTCATCAGTGAAGGAGAAATAAAATCCTTTACAGACAAGCAAATACTTAGAGATTTTGTCACCACCAGGCTTGCCCTACAAGAGATCCTGAAGGAAGCACTAAAAATGGAAAGGAACAACCAGTACCAGCCATTGCAAAAACATGCCAAAATGTAAAAACCATTGATGCTGGGAAGAAACTGCATCAACTAACGAGCAAAATAACCAGCTAATATCACAATGACAGGATCAAGTTCACACATAACAACATTAACCTTAAATGTAAATGGACTAAATGGTCCAATTAAAAGACACAGACTGGCAAATTGGATTAAGAGTCAAGACCCATCAGTTTACTGTATTCAGGAGACCCATCTCACATGCAGAGACATACATAGGCTCAAAATAAAGGGATGGAGGAAGATCTACCAAGCAAATGGAGAACAAAAAAAAGCAGGGGTTGCAATCCTAGTCTCTGATAAAACAGACTTTAAACCATCAAAGATCAAAAGAGACAAAGAAGGCCATTACATAATGGTAAAGGGATCAATTCAACAAAAAGAGCTAACTATCCTAAATATATATGTGCCCAATATAGGAGCACCCAGATTCATAAAGCAAGTCCTTAGAGACTTACAAAGAGACTTAGACTCCCATACAATAATAATGGGAGACTTCAACACTCCACTGTCAACATTAGACAGATCAATGAGACAGAAAGTTAACAAGGATATCCAGGAATTGAACTCAGCTCTGCACCAAGCGGATCTAATAGACATCTACAGAACTCTCTACCCTAAATCAACAGAATATACATTCTTCTCAGCACCACATCACACTTGTTCCAAAATTGACCACATAGTTGGAAGTAAAGCACTCCTCAGCAAATGTAAAAGAATAGAAATGATAACAAACTGTCTCTCAGACCACAGTGCAATCAAACTAGAACTCAGGACTAAGAAAATCAATCAAAACCGCTCAACTACATGGAAACTGAACAACCTGCTCCTGAATGACTACTGGGTACATAATGAAATGAAGGCAAAAATAAAGATGTTCTTTGAAACCAATGAGAACAAAGATACAACATACCAGAATCTCTGGGACACATTTAAAGCAGTGCATAGAGGGAAATTTATAGCACTAAATGCCCACAAGAGAAAGCAGGAAAGATCTAAAATTGACACCCTAACATCACAGTTAAAAGAACTAGAGAAGCAAGAGCAAACACATTCAAAAGCTAGCAGAAGGCAAGAAATAACTAAGATCAGAGCAGAACTGAAGGAGATAGAGACACAAAAAACCCTTCAAAAAATCAATGAATCCAGGGGCTGGTGTTTTGAAAAGATCAACAAAATTGATAGACCGCTAGCAAGACTAATAAAGAAGGAATGAGAGAAGAATCAAATAGATGCAATAAAAAATGATAAAGGGGATATCACCACTGACCCCACAGAAATACAAACTACCATCAGAGAATACTATAAACCTCTCTATGCAAATAAACTAGAAAACCTAGAAGAAAGGGATAATTTCCTGGACACTTACACTCTCCCAAGACTAAACCAGGAAGAAGTTGAATCCCTGAATAGACCAATAGCAGGCTCTGAAATTGAGGCAATAATTAATAGCCTACCAACCAAAAAAAGTCCAGGACCAGATAGATTCACAGCCAAATTCTACCAGAGGTACAAGGAGGAGCTGGTACCATTCCTTCTGAAACTATTCCAATCAATAGAAAAAGAAGGAATCCTCCCTAACTCGTTTTATGAGGCCAACATCATCCTGATACCAAAGCCTGGCAGAAACACAACAAAAAAAAGAGAATTTTAGACCAATATCCCTGATGAACATCGATGCAAAAATCCTCAATAAAATACTGGCAAACCGAATCCAGCGGCACATCAAAAAGCTTATCCAGCATGATCAAGTGGGCTTCATCCCTAGGATGCAAGGCTGGTTCAACATACGCAAATCAATAAATGTAATCCAGCATATAAACAGAACCAAAGACAAAAAACACATGATTATCTCAATAGATGCAGAAAAGGCCTTGGACAAAATTCAACAGCCCTTCATGCTAAAAACTCTCAATAAATTCGGTATTGATGGAACATATCTCAAAATAATAAGAGCTATTTATGACAAACCCACAGCCAACAGCATACTGAATGGGCAAAAACTGGAAGCATTCGCTTTGAAAACTGGCACAAGACAGGGATGCCCTCTCTCACCACTCCTATTCAACATAGTGTTGGAAGTTCTGGCCAGGGCAATCAGGGAGGAGAAAGAAATAAAGGGTATTTAATTAGGAAAAGAAGAAGTCAAATTCTCCCTGTTTGCAGATGACATGATTGTATATGTAGAAAACCCCATCGTCTCAGCCCAAAATCTCCTTAAGCTGATAAGCAACTTCAGCAAAATCTCGGGATACAAAATCAATGTGCAAAAATCACAAGCATTCTTATACACCAACAACAGACAAACAGAGAGCCAAATCATGAATGAACTCCCATTCACAATTGCTTCAAATAGAACAAAATACCTAGGAATCCAACTTACAAGGAACGTGAAGGACCTCTTCAAGGAGAACTACAAACCGCTGCTCAACAAAATAAAAGAGGACACAAACAAATGGGAAAACATTTCATGCTCATGGATAGGAAGAATCAATATCGTGAAAATGGCCATACTGCCCAAGGTAATTTATAGATTCAATGCCATTCTCATTAAGCTACCAATGACTTTCTTCACAGAATTGGAAAAAACGACTTTAAAGTTCATATGGAACCAAAAAAGAGCCCGCATTGCCAAGACAGTCCTAAGCCAAAAGAACAAAGCGGGAGACATCACGCTACCTGACTTCAAACTGTACTACAAGGCTACAGTAACCAAAACAGTATGGTACTGGTACCAAAACAGAGATATAGACCAATGGAACAGAACAGAGCCCTCAGAAATAATACCACACATCTACAACCATCTGATCTTTGACAAACTTGACAAAAACAAGAAATGGGGAAAGGATTCCCTATTTATAAATGGTGCTGGGAAAATTGGCTAGCCCTATGTAGAAAGCTGAAACTGGATCCCTTCCTTACATCTTATACAAAAATTAATTCAAGATGGATTAGAGACTTAAATGTTAGACCTAAAACCATAAAAACCCTAGAAGAAAACCTAGGTAATACCATTCAGGACATAGGCATCGGCAAGGACTTCATGTCTAAAACACCAAAAGCAATGGCAACAAAAGCCAACATTGACAAATGGGATCTAATTAAACTAAAGAGCTTCTGCACAGCAAAAGAAACTACCATCAGAGTGAACAGGCAACCTACAGAATGGGAGAAAATTTTTGCAATCTACTGATCTGACAAAGGGCTGATATCCAGAACCTACAAAGAACTCCAACAAATTTACAAGAAAAAAACAAACAACCCCATCAAAAAGTGGGCAAAGGATATGAACAGACACTTCTCAAAAGAAGACATTTATGTAGCCAACAGACACATGAAAAAAATGCTCATCATCACTTGCCATCAGAGAAACGCAAATCAAAACCACAATGAGATACCATCTCACACCAGTTAGAATGGCAATCATTAAAAAGTCAGGAAACAACAGGTGCTGGAGACGATGCAGAGAAATAGGAACACTTTTACACTGTTGGTGGGACTGTAAACTAGTTCAACCATTGTGGAAGAGAGTGTGGTGATTCCTCAAGGATCTAGAACTAGAATTACCATTTGACCCAGCCATCCCATTACTGGGTATATACCCAAAGGATTATAAATCATGCTGCTATAAAGACACATGCACATGTATGTTTACTGAGGCACTATTCACAATAGCAAAGACTTGGAACCAACTCAAAGGTCCATCAATGACAGACTGGATTAAGAAAATGTGGCACATATACACCATGGAATACTATGCAGCCATAAAAAAGGATGAGTTCATGTCCTTTGTAGGGACATGGATGCAACTGGAAACCATCATTCTCAGCAAACTATCGCAAGAACAGAAAACCAAACACCGCATGTTCTCACTCATAGGTGGGAATTGAGCAATGAGAACACTTGGACGCAGGAAGGGGAACATCACATACTGGGGCCTGTCGTGGAGTGGGAGGAGGGGGGAGGGATAACATTAGGAGATATACCTAATGTAAATGACGAGTTGATGGGTGCAGCACACCAACATGGCAAATGTGTACATATGTAACAAACCTGCACGTTGTGCACATGTGTCCTAGAACTTAAAGTATAATTTAAAAATAAATAAATAAGTAAATAATAAAATAAAAGAGGTATAACTAATAATTCAATTGTGTAATCACAAAAAAAATACTCAATGCAAAATAAGGCAGAAAAGAGAATAAGGAAACAAAAAAGGTGACATTTAGAAAATAAGTAGCAAGACAGTAGATTTAAATCTAACCATATCAACAATTTTATTAAATAATAATGAAGTCTATCTCTCCCCATTAGAAGGCTGAGATTGTCAAATTGGAAAAGTAGCAAAAGTAGCAAGACCCAGATATATGCAGTCTACAAGAAACCCACTTTTTATATATAAAGACAAAGGCAAGTGAAAAGGGGGGAAAAGATATAACAAAATAACACTAATCAAAAGAAATATAGATCAGACAAAGTAGGCTTCCAAAAAATGAATACTGCAAAATACGAAGAATATTACATAATAATAAAGGGATCTAATACACCAGGAAGACTTAACAATCCTAAGAATCCTAAATGTACCTAACACAACTTTCCAAAATACATGAAGCAAAGACTAATGGACTCAAATGAGAAATAGGCAAATCCACAAGCTGACATTGTAGTTAGAGAATTCAAGTTAGAGAATTCAACATTCCTCTGTCAGTAATTAATAAAACAAATATATAGAAAATTAGTATGGATATAGAAAATCTAAATAATAGTATAAACCAGTTTGACCTTCTTGATACTATATAACATTCCACTTAGCAACAGCAGGATAAACATTTTTTTCAAGTGTATATAAAATATTCATCAAGAGCAACCATGTTCTAAGCTATAAAAAAAACTCAACAAATTTAAAGGGAATTAAATGAATGCAAAGTATGTTTTATAACTACAATGAAATTAAACTAGAACTCAGTAACAGAAAGATATCTCAAAAATCCCCGAACATTTGAAAATTAAACACACTTTAAAATAAGAAAATCACAAGGGTAATTAGAAAATATCTGGTATTGGTTTTAAAATGAAAACACAATCAAAATTAATGGGATGCAGGTCAAGCAGTGATTAAAGGAAAATTCATGGCATTAAATGCTAATATTGGAAAATAAGAAAGTTCTTAAATCAGTGATTTAACCTCTAACTTAAGGAACTAGAAAAAGGACAAATTATACCCAAAGCAAGCAGAAGAAAGAAAATAAAAGTGAGAAGAAATCAATAAAATATAAGAAACAAAATCAAACTCTCTCTCTGGGTTTCTAAAGATAATGCAACATGACTGAAAGATAGTATGTATCTAGTTCCTAAGTTGCTGAACGTGTGAAGCTGAGATAATAGCAACCAACATTTGTACAGTTCCAGCCAATTGGCACAGTGTTTTCATAAAAAAAAAAAAAAAAAAGCCTATTTAGTCCCACAGTGATCGTATTGGGTAAGGTAGTACAGCAATTTTCATTATTATCTACAGGTAGGTGATATTTACAGGTGAGGTATCTATATTAGGTGACCTACCAAAGACTAAGTCAAGATATAATTTCAAAATTCCTGTTTCCAAATTTATCTTCTGACTACTCCTTCCTGATTCCTTACTCTGGATGCTATGGAAATTTTGTGGAGGACTGAAGCATCTTATTCCTGCCTCCTGGGTGAACTCAGGAGTGAAATAAATCAGAAGCAAAAATCCAAAATGTGTAGCCGTGGCTGAGTTGTTGAAACATCAGAACATTTTCGTAATACTTGAAGAAATGTTTTTTCTCACCAATGTTCATGCATTTCAAAGATAAAAATCTACATTCTTCATCAACATTCCAAAAATACTACCCATTGCCTACAAATTGGCTATTTGTATTTTTTTTTTCACTTAACAGAAAGACCTTTTCAATAGCTAACTAGACTTCCCCGCCTCCATTGGATGTAATAAATCTTAAATTATCTGTCTAGGAAACATCATACTTGGAAAGTAATTTGGATGAACTCTCCGTTCCATTTTGGATGAGTAGTAATCCAACCTCTCCTTGAACATAACCAGGACTCTGAACTTACTTCAGGACATTATACTTTCAGAAAACAGTAATAATTTGAAAGTCTCTGCTATGTTGCATTCCGTCCAAATCTACCTCCCTGCATCTTATGCCCACAATGGTAATAAAGGAACAGCTAATGAAAATAATCCAGATTGATTTAATCTGGAAAATCACAAGGCCCCATAATAAAGATGTCCTTTCCAGTGGAAACAATAGCCGTTAACTCATTTGTACTAACAGCCACTTGACTGAGTAACAATCTAGACCAGTGTGCAGTTGATTTCATCCGTTTAAGTTCTTTTTTTCTCCCTCCGAGACAGAGTCTCGCTGTGTTGCCCAGGCTGGAACGCAGTGGAGTGATTTCGGTTCACTGTAACTTACGCCTCCCAGGTTCAAGCAATTCTCCCTGCCTCAGCTTCCTGAGTAGCTGGGATTGCAGGCACCCGCCACCATGCCAGGCTAATTTTTGTATTTTTTAGTAGAGACGGGGTTTCACCATGTTGGCCAGGCTGGTCTTGAACTCCTGACCTCAGGTGATTCCCCCCACCCCTCGGCCTCCCAAAGTTCTGGGATTACAGGCGTGAGCCACCGCACCCGGCCCATCCATACACATTTTTATATGGATGATGCCAGTATGGAGTATTCAAGACCAGTTTTGTGCTTCAGTTGCTTTTGGATGTATACAGAGGAATGTAGCAAATATTTGTTGAGTTTCTATTATGAAATATGCACCATACAAGGCACTTTATAGAGACACTCTCATTTAATTCTTACGGATAATCCTTACTATGGGTTATTACTTCCTATTTTATGGATGAAGAAATTAAGGTTCAAAGAGGTTAAATAATGTGTCAGAAGCTACGGAGTTTGTAAGTAAAAACTCAGGATTTTGAACACGTCTTTTAAGCTTCAAAGCAGATCTTACTCAGTGCATCACTGTGCCTTGATTAACTGAAAGCAGAACCTAAGCTATCCTTTCCTGATTCTTTATGCTGGATGCTGTGAAAGTTTTGTAGAGGACTGAAGCACCCCATTCCTGCCTTCTGGCTGAACCCAGAGTGAAGTACACCAAAATCGATATCCAAAATGTTTAGCCATAGCTGATGAGAAATGGGCAGATTTATTAAGTTTCCCCATTCCTCCTTCCCCACGTACCTAATACTCCTTCCAGCACCCTCTTGGGATCCACAACAGCCCCAGGCCCCCGAAACACCACCCGTTCTGGGTTTGCCTTTCCCGGATTTTATTCCTGCTTCAGGATGAGCCCTCATCTTGGCCTCCTTCCTGCTTGTCTCACTTCCCGAAGGCCTGGTTTGATCTCCTCTGAAAACTTAATTCATTGCTTCAAAAACTGCTAGGAGGGGTAGCATTTTAAAAGAGGTGTCCTGGAAGGTCACTGTGATAGAGTGAGGGAATGTTTGGTGTGGAGAACAGTAGGACATTTCAGCCCCAAAGTTTAATACACAGTGATCAAATCTGACCACAGTGGCACCCCAAACCAACATTCTTTTCCATAAAAACTTCCATTATTTCACCTCTTCTACCTGGGGGTGCTCATTTTCTTATAAGGTGAGCAGGCCCTGCATGGGATGCTGCCAGCATCTTGAGGGTACAATTCATGTCTTATTCTTCTTCACATTCCTCCTGATACCTAATATAATTCCTAGCACATAGTAGGGGCTCAATTGCTCTTTGTTAAGTGAATGAAAGAAGGAATAAGCAGAAAAACATAGGGTTACATGGAAATGTCACTAGTTCCAGCTTAGTCAACTCGGCTAATTTATCTCTCTGGCCACTGTCCTAAGGAAGCAATACCTTAGCCATAACAAAAACACACATTGCCAGGTCTCTTTCGTAGAAGAACAGTCTGAATAAACAGAATAGGAGCTCTGATGATAAAGAGACCTCATTCCAATGAGGGAGGCAACCCAACTCGATTGAAATGCTCAGGGAATCTGAACACTCAGAATTCAAGAAAAAGTATGTCTAGACTTCTAGGGCCATTAAATCTTCAAAGTCATGTCCTTTATTCCTTATTTCATCCCAGCTTTGGTGTATTTTAGATCCAGTACTACACAACCTGAATTAATAACTCTACAAACCCAGGATACAAAGCAATTAATTACATCTGTCATTTTTCCTATTTTATCTCAAGCCTCATCCTGCCATTATCTCAACCTTAATAGAGAACCCCAGAAACCTGCAAAGGGTCCCCCTTGAATATTTACCAGAGTATTGATCAATGGGTGCATATGGACAAACTACTCAAGACAAGGGAAAGAACCAGGCAAAAGGGTTAGAGGAAGCAGCTCTCACACAGGGCCAAGAAGAGTACCTGTTCCCATCACCCAGAATGGAGAAACTCAAAACTCACTGGGCGTGATGTAGAGGAAGGACGGAAGAAGGTCTTGCCTCACTGGTATGGAATAATTAGCCCTACACTAGCACTGCTCAGACCCACCTAACAATCTAAAAAGCAAGCTCTGAAAGGATCTACGCGTTTGTTTTTCCTGTTTGTTTGTTTGTTTGTTGTTTTGTTTTGAGATGGAGTCTTGCTCGACGGCTGGAGTGCAGTGGCGTGATCTCGGCTCACTGCAAGCTCCGCCTCCCGGGTTCACGCCATTCTCCTGGCTCAGCCTCCTGAGTAGCTGGGACTACAGGCGCCCATCACCACGCCCGGCTAATTTTTTGTGTTTTTAGTGGAGATGGGGTTTCACCGTGTTAGCCAGAATGGTCTCGATTTCCTGACCTCATGATCCACCCGCCTCGGCTTCTAAAAGTGCTAGGATTACAGGCATTAGCCACCACACCCGGCCGGATCTTCGCGTTTCTAAGTGACTTAACTACCTCCCAGAGCAAAGCTCCGGGAGATTTACAGGAATAGGAAAATATCCATTGTCGCTTTGTTTTGTATACTGGTTTTGAAAATCTGACACTAGTCTAATTTGTTTGCCTATGTGATTTCATCTTTTTACCTGGAGAGAGGTCTTGAGAACTTTATTTTTTGAGAACTAATAGTTGTACCAGGATAAGTCTGAGAATTCATTGTTTCTGGGTTAATTTTGCCAGATGACTTCTTTCAATGTGTGGATTTATGTCTCTTTCTACTTTTGGGAAGTTTTCTTAGATTACAGTTTCAAATGTTAGTTCTGTTCTATTGTTTTATTTTTCTTCTTCGGGAACTCAGATAACATGAGTATTATTTGTTCTTTGCCTGTTTTCCATTTTTACTATTTTTTGAGGCTTTTTTCTTTTTTCTTTATTCATTTTCATTTCTTTGATGTCTTCCTCTTTTCCTGCCCCTTCTTAAATGTTCATTTGCTCCATTCTTCCTTGTACATCTTGTAATTTATTCTTCATTTCTGAGACAATTTTGTCTTTTTCTACCATTTCATTCCTGAGTTTAATGAACTCTTTTTTTCTCCCTGTTTTTTGTTCCATTTCTGCTCTTAATTTTTGAATTCTAGATCCTCAAATGCTTGCTTCACCTTCATGCATCACATAATGGCATCTCAGTCAACAATGGACCACATAGAGGACAGTGGTTCCATAAGATTCTAATGGAGCCGAAAAATTCCTATGGCCTAGTGATGTCGTAGCCATTGCAACGTCATAGCACAATGCATTCCATGTTTGTGGCAGTGTGGGTGTAAACAAACCTACTGTGTTGCCAGTCATATAAAAGTCTTGCACCTACAATTATGTACAATATATCATACTCGATCATGATACTAAATGACTGTTACCGGTTTGTGTATTTACTGTACTATACTTTCATCATGTTAAAGTGTGCTCCTACTTATTTTTTTTTAAGTTAACTATGAAACAGCCTCAGGCAGGTCCTTCAGGAGGTATTCCATAAGAAGGCATTATTATCACAGGAGATGACAGTTCCATGCATGTTTCTGTCCCTGAAGACCTCCCAGTGGGACAAGATATAGAAGACAGTGATACTGATGATCCTGACCCTTTGTAGGCCTAGGTTCATGTGTGTGTTTGTGTCTTCTTTTTAAGAAAAAAAAATTAAAACTAAAAATAGAAAAAAGCTTATAGAACAAGGATATAAAGAAAGAAAATATCTTTGTACGGCTATACAATATGTTTGTGTTTTAAGCTAAATATTATTAGAAAAGACTCAAAAAGCTTTAAAAAATTAAAAGTTTGTAAAGTAAAAAAAGTTACAGTAAGCTAAAGTTACTTTGTGATTGAAGAAAGAAACATTGTTTTATAAAGTTAACTTAGTCTAAAGATGCAGTAACGTCCTAGGCCTTCACATTCCCTCACCACTCACTCACTGACCCACCCAAACAACATCCTGCCCTGCGAACTCCATTCATAGGAAGTGCCCTACACAGGTACACCCCTGTGATACTGCATTCTTACTGTACCTTTTCTATATTTAGTTATGTTCAGATACAGAAATAGTTCCCATTATGTTCCAATTGCCTACGGCATTGAGTACAGTAACCTGCTGTATAGGTTTGTAACCTAGGAGTAATAGGCTAGACCACACAGCCCAGGTGGGTAGTAAGTATACCATCTGGATTTGCGGAAATAAACTCTGTGATGGTCACACAACACAATTACAAAATCGCCCAGTGACGCATTTCTCAGAACTTATCCCCATCGTGAAGTGAAGCATGACTGTATAGTTCATTCATTTTGGAACGTAGACCTACAATTTTCTTCTGCTTCATGGTTGTTCTGCAGGAAGGGACTTTTTCTCAGTGGATTTGCATGCAAATGCATTCCCTAATTTTCTGAACTATTTCTCTAAAAACTTTCCTTTTATTCATTTTTATGATACTGCAGTGTTTTAGAAGATTTCTCAGTTAATTTATTTTCTGTCTAGAAAAGTCCAGGTGCTTCAATGGGGTTTCATCTGTTTGTTTATTTTGGTGGCAGTGGGCAGGTTAGGAGATTGCCAGTTTTTAGTTCTCTTTTGTCTTGTAGGACACTAAAATTCCCCTTTTTTCTTTTCCTCTTCACCACCCAAGTTCCAAAGCTTGCTTCTTCCCTCCTTCCCTTTTGCCTTTTTTTCTCCCAGAAGCTTTTATCTCCAAAAGACCATCCTTTTAAATCAGATTTTCCCATTTAAAGAACGTCTATCCCTTTAAACTGTAAGTCTAGTCCAAAGAAGATATACAAATGGCCAAAAAACATATGGAAAAATGTTCAACATCATGAATCATCAAGAAAATGCAAATTAAAACCACAATGAGATACCATCTCACCCCAGCCAGAATGGTTATTATTAAAAACTCAAAAAGCAAGAGGGCTGAATACTTTGGATCCCTTCTCTGCTGTCACACTCTGAATATTTTCAGATTTCAGGTGGATTTCATCCTGCTAGGGGTCGCTCCACACTCAGGCCCTTCACTGGCGTCCACTCTTCATCTTTCCCTGAGCTTGTTTCATCTGCCTTTGCCTGCTTCAAACCCCACCATGTGATACAGGAGCATGTGAGACCACGGCTCTGGTGTTTGTTGACTTTTCTCTTTTTACTCACATTTACTGTATAGTTTCAGCATTCGTTGACTTTAATGTTGAGAGATGGTTGTCAGAACATTTTCTTTTTCTTTCTTCTTCTTTTTTTTTTTTTTTTTTTTTTTAATGAAGACTCACTCTGTCACCCAGGCTGGAGTGCAATGGTGCAATCTCTGCAACTTCTGCCTCCTGGGTTCAAGGAATTCTCCTGCCTCAGCCTCCTGGGTAGCTGGGACTACAGGCATGCAACGCCACACCTGGCTAATTTTTGTATTTTCAAAGAGATGGGGTTTAGCTATGTTGGCCAGGTTGGTCTCAAACTCCTGGCTTCAAGTGATCCACCCACCTTGGCCTCCTAGAGTGCTGGGATTGCAGGCATGAGTCACCGTGCCAGGCCAATGGGAGCATTTTCACAGATGTAAAGTTATCTCATTCGGGAAGGGGACTAGGTGAATAATTTACTACACTTTACCATTTGTCTATAGCACTCTGAGTTCCCAGTTTTGTTGTGTTTTTGTTTGTTTGTTTTTGGTTTTTTTTTGAGAAAGAGTCTTGCTCTGTCCCCAAGTCCCCACTTTTAAATGGCTCATTAAAGTAAAATATCCATACAAAAAGTGTATGTGTCACAGATGCAGATCCCAGTAAATATTCACAAACTGCAAGCACCGTTGTGTCCAGTCCAAAGGCCAGGGAAAAGAGCTTTCTAGCACCATGGAACCCTCCTGTGTTCCCTCTCAGTTGCCACCCCTGCCCCTCACCAAGGGTAACCATGGCATGGATTCGTTGTGCCCATTTTTGTACGTTATAGAGATGATGTCATACGGCATGTACTTCCATGTGCCTGGCCTGTTTCATCATGTTGGTGAGATTCATCCATATCGTATAGTTGTTCCATTCTCACTGCTAAACACTGCTATCCACTTGTGAATACACCACCATTTATTTTCCCCTTCTATGATAATTGAGGTAGTTTCAAGTTTTTGGCTAATTTGAGTAGTGCTGTGGTGAATGTTCTTGTATGTGCCCTTTGGTGAATATATGTACACATTTCTGGTGGCAATACACCTTGGTCTGGAGTTGTCTGTTCAGTATATAAAAATTCCTGTTGCTGTACATCCTGGCCAAAATGTGGTATTGCCTATCTTTTTTATATGATCTGTTCTGGTGGTATATGGTGATATTTCATGGTGGTTAAGCATCTAGTCATCTTTTATTGGCCATTTGGTTCTGCTTTTTTGGAAAAATCTCTTTTGGCCATTTTTTCCTTTGCTAGCACTTCATTTTAGAGCAAAAAGAACTATTTCCTGGTGACTAGTGATTTCACACTGTTCACAAAACAAATTAGTCATAGAACAAAGAAGTCAGACCTAGAACAACAGCACTGAATTCTCCAGGATTTTGCAACCATCAGGTTAGGGATTTGGCATTAATACTGTTATTATTTGGTAATCATTTAAAGTTTTTGAGCCAGGTAATGACGGGGCCATTGATGAATTACATAGGCTAATCTAAAGATGATGGGCAGGATGGGTTATAAAAAAGTGACTCTATGAGTAGATAAACCAGACAAATAATGTGCCTATGGTTCAAACAGAGAGAGAAACAACAAAATTGGAAAATAAGGGACAAATCAGAGATAATTGGAAAGAAAAATTTAACAAAAATGAGAGTTCTCGGATCACTTTTAAGCCCATGAGAAGAGTAGTGATAACACAGACAGAATTAAGTAAATCAGAAGAATGAGCTATTTTGGAAAAGAAAAGCATAAGTTTGGTATGAAATCCAACAATTTTGACACACCAACAGGACATCCAGGATAAAGTATATGACAGACAACTGAAAAACAGGGATTTTAGCTCAAGAGATGCAAGATAGAGATTTGTGAATCATCTGTTTAAAAAAAAGTGATATAGAATTAAAGGCAACATAGAGAAAGAAGAACATAAGATCAAAAAGAGAAATGACACTCCTATTTAACGGATGAGGAAAAGAAAAGAATTTAAGGAAGAAGTCAGAGGAGAGTAGACCTACATATGTAGAAGGAGAACTAGAGGAGAATTCGGAGAGTCTTACATCATAAGCCTCAGAGAAATAAGATTTAAAATAGGAGACAATCAACACAGAAGCCTCGGAGAAGCAAAGTAATATATGAGATCTGGAGGAGGAGAAAAACCTTTTGGATATAGCTATATGTTGTCATTGGTGACAGTGGAGAGAATGGTTTTGGGTGAGTGCTAGAGAGGAAAGTCATAAGACATTCAGAAATGAGCTGATCATCAGACAATACAGCTAGCAATGTCTTATTAGAACACTAGCAGTGGCTTTGATTGTGAAAGGCAGAAAAGAATAAGGTCAGAAAGAAGAAAAGGCAGAGAGTCAAGTGAAAACTTTTTCCAAATAAAAGAGATCTGTACTTGGATTAGGCAGACAGAAAGATGCCCCAAAAAGAGTGATTCATTGATAATTTTGGAAAGTAAAGGGATCGTTTCAGAGCTGAAGTGCAACAAGGAAAGAAAGTTTTAAAAACTTCTCCTGGGGAGAATAGTAAGCAATCAGTTCGTCTACAGTATAATCTAAAGATCCTGGATAAAATATAAAACCATTCTTTGAAAGTATAGGTGAATGTGCAAGAAAACAAAATTCTCAAATTCCAGATACAAAAAAAAGAGCTAAAAACCAAAAAGGTAAGCCTTCAAGCTAATGTCACTTCCCAAGCAGGGAAGGGGGATGGGCCTTGTTATTGGTACCCTGGGGATTTTTGTTTCTTGTCCACATGGAGATTAGAATTCAGGCCTCTGTGTAAAGCTAGGACCCTTTAAAATCCATCCTTATAAAAAGCTGAAAAAAGGGGGAAAAAAACAACCATCAGCCCTGGCAGACATTAAAAAAATAAAATAAAATTTAAAAAGTTGTCTGTCTCAGGCCTAGCCTGGGGTAGAAAAAACAATCTCCCCAAGGAACTCATGTATCTGAGTCTGGGCTGCCATGTAGTGTACTAACTCTCAATCTAAGAAACCACCATGGGCCAGGCGTGGTAGCTCATGCCCGTAATCCCAGGACTTTGGGAGGCTGAGGCAAGTAGATCACCTGAGGTCAGGAGTTCGAGCCCAGCCTGGCCGACATGGTGAAACCCTGTCTCTGCTGAAGAAATACAAAAATTAGCCAGGCATGGTCGTGGATGCCTGTAATCCCTAGCTGCCTGGGAGGCTGAGGTGAGAGAGTTGCTTGAATCCGGGAGGTGGAGGTTGCAGTGAGCCGAGATCACATCACTGCACTGCAGCCTGGGCGACAGAGTGAAACTCCACCTCAAAAACAAAGAAAAAAAAGAAACCAACATAAAATTTTGTCCTGGGTTGTTAATACCTCGGAGTGTGATTGCAAAACAACTCTGTATTGGCTATGCCCCAATACAAGCCACATAGAAGTCCCACGAATAAAGTGCCAAGGAAGATGAACTTGGAGCTCAATAACTGTAAATCACGAGTAATAGTTTATAAGTATACCAGGAATCTATCCACCCAAGGCACAATAAACTGCAGAGCTAAATCTTCATTAAATTCAGATAATTAAACAATTTAAATTAAATCATAAAATAATATGTTTAAAATGATTAAGGACCTAAAAGAAGATATAGGAAAAAAACTTCAGAGTAATACACTGTTTAAATATTAAAATCAGGAAAGAGAAAGCTGAGAAGAAAGATACATTGAAAATAAGTGGGCCGATGCTATGGCTCACGCCTGTAATCACAGCACTTTGGGAGGCCAAGGTGGGTGGATCACGAGGTCAGGAGTTTAAGAACAGCCTGGCCAAGATGGTGAAACCCCATCTTTACTAAAAATGCAAAAAGTTAGCCAGCCCTGGTGGCGGGTGCCTATAATCCCAGCTACATGGGAGGCTGAGGCAGGAGAATCGCTTGAACCAGGGAGGCGGAGGTTGCAGTGAGCTGAGATTGCACCACTACACTCCAACCTGGACTACACAGTGAGACTCCATCTCAAAAAAAAGAAAAAAAGAAAATAAGTAAAATTTCTAAGAATAAAAAATAGATATAGCCATCAAAATTATAAAATTCAGCAAATGCCTCAAACAGCAAGGTCGACACAGGAAAAGAGAGATTTGGTGTTCAAAAAGCTAGATCTGAGGAAATTGCCCAATTGAATCTCAAAGAGATAAAAAGATGAAACTATCAGGAAACAGCCACCTGATCTTTGACAAACCTGAGAAAAACAAGAAATGGGGAAAGGATTCCCTATTTAATAAATGGTGTTGGGAAAATTGGCTAGCCATAAGTAGAAAGCTGAAACTGGATCCTTTCCTTACTCCTTATACAAAAATTAATTCAAGATGGATTAGAGACTTAAATGTTAGACCTAAAACCATAAAAACCCTAGAAGAAAACCTAGGTAATACCATTCAGGACATAGGCATTGGCAAGGACTTCATGTCTAAAACACCAAAAGCAACAGCAACAAAAGCCAACATTGACAAATGGGATCTAATTAAACTAAAGAGCTTCTGCACAGCAAAAGAAACTACCATCAGAGTGAACAGGCAACCTACAGAATGAGAGAAAATTTTTGCAATCTACTGATCTGACAAAGGGCTGATATCCAGAACCTACAAAGAACTCCAACAAATTTACAAGAAAAAAACAAACAACCCCATCAAAAAGTGGGCGAAGGATATGAACAGACATTTCTCAAAAGAAGACATTCATACAGCCAACAGACACATGAAAAAATGCTCATCATCACTGGCCATCAGAGAAATGCAAATCAAAACCACAATGAGATACCATCTCACACCAGTTAGAATGGCAATCATTAAAAAGTCAGGAAACAACAGGTGCTGGAGAGGATGTGGAGAAATAGGAACACTTTTACACTGTTGGTGGAATTGTAAACTAGTTCAACCATTATGGAAAACAGTATGGCAATTCCTCAAGGATCTGGAACTAGAAGTACCATATGACCCAGCCATCCCATTACTGGGTATATACCCAAAGGATTATAAATCATGCTGCTATAAAGACACATGCACACGTATGTTTATTGCGGCACTATTCACAATAGCAAAGACTTGGAATCAACCCAAATGTCCATCAGTGACAGACTGGATTAAGAAAATGTGGCACATATACACCATGGAATACTATGCAGCCATAAAAAAGGATGAGTTCATGTCCTTTGTAGGGACATGGATGCAACTGGAAACCATCATTCTCAGCAAACTCTCACAAGAACAGAAAACCAAACACCACATGTTCTCACTCATAGGTGGGAACTGAACAATGAGATCACTTGGACTCGGGAAGGGGAACATCACACACCGGGGCCTATCATGGGGAGGGGGGAGGGGGGAGGGATTGCATTGGGAGTTATACCTGATGTAAATGACGAGTTGATGGGTGCAGCACAGCAACATGGCACAAGTATACATATGTAACAAACCTGCACGTTATGCACATGTACCTTAGAACTTAAAGTATAATAATAATTTTAAAATATATATATATATATATATGGAACTAGATAGAGATACTGATTGTACATTGGGAATATGCTAAATGCCACTTCATTGTACACTTCAATATGGCCAATTTATATTATGTGCATTTTACTTCAATAAAAAACTCACAAAAAAAAAAAAAAAAAAGAAACAGAAAGGATAAAATGAAAAAGAGTTCTAGAGGGAGATCCAACCAAAGAGAAGAAAGGATTGGTCATTCATTCATTCATTCATTGGAGGGCCCAAATGAATCTAGAAAGCTTGAATTTTAAATCACTCAGGTTGACACAACTGGTATACCAGCTCTTCCATCTGATTATTCCAATCCACATTCTTCTCTTCCTTTTCTAAAGTTCATTGGTAATTAGAACCCATACCTCACAATGCACCTCCTGATTACACGCTGCCTCGTATACAGCAATGAAAGTTTCACACATGCTATTTATATCTCCCTAACTAAACTGCAAGAACCTAAAAGAAATCATGTCTTATATCTTACATTTCCTACAGTGTCTGGTATTACTCAATCTAAACTAGAATTTAAACAGATGAATAATAGAATTAAAGATAAAAGCCTTCATTTGAAGCCTTCAACCTGTAATCATTTACTTTAATAAAGGCATATTCATTTGTCTTTTTTATAGACAAAACATATCCCATTCTAGAACATGCACATTCCACCAACATGTGCATGAGTTCAGCTTAAACTTTATCTTTAGCTTAAAATGCCTTTAAGTATTCTTTCTTTCAGTATGCACCCAGCAAGTTTGCATGCTGAGCATATTTTGTAAATCAAGCTATAAATAACTATAATAAATGTCATATGTAAATTGATCTATTTTCAAGGTTTCTGAGTACAACAGAAGATCTGAATAATTTTTTGAATAGCTGACAAATACTTTTTCTGTTTTTGCATTTGGATATCTCCCAAACAACTGAGCAAATTTTCCTAAAACCTCATCTATAATTCTCTGTAAGATTAAAAACGGACATGAGAAAATTCATTTCTGAAAAAGGTAATTAATGAAGGTAAAGGGCAATGAACATTAACAGCTTGATACGTGATCCCTACAATCACTCAGCTTTATTCTAGTGACACAATAAAGAATGCATGATGGTAACATAAAAGAATAACCAGTAGAAATATGCATATTTTCTACCGGGTTTTTTTTTTTTTTTTTTCAATGTTACAATCTACAATTCTTTTTTTTTTTTTTTTTTTTTTTTTGAGACGGAGTCTGGCTCTGTTGCCCAGGCTGGAGTGCAGTGGCCAGATCCCAGCTCACTGCAAGCTCCTCCTCCCGGGTTTACGCCATTCTCCTGCCTCAGCCTCCGGAGTAGCTGGGACTACAGGCGCCCGCCACCTCGCCCGGCTAGTTTTTTTGTATTTTTTAGTTGAGACGGGGTTTCACCATGTTAGCCAGGATGGTCTCGATCTCCTGACCTCGTGATCCACCTGTCTCGGCCTCCCAAAGTGCTGGGATTACAGGCTTGAGCCACTGCGCCCGGCCTTACAATTTACAATTCTTAATGGCACATCACTGCTGTCCATTTCCGCATAAAATTCATTTTTAGGACACAAGTTGAGAGTATCTTAAGCAATAATCTACACTTTCTTAATCACCTCTAAAATGACTTAATGAAAGCAAGTCAAATCTTTTAAAAGCTGTCTGCACCATTAAAATAACTGGATTCCTTCATCCCACTGCTATATTCCCCATATCATAGAAAGATTCATTGCTGAGAAGAGATAATATACTGGCCAAGAAGGAAATTGGTCTGAAGAAATTAATAAATCAGGAGACACAAACCAGCAAACCCAGAGAGAAGAACCCAAAGTGATTTCCTCTTATTCTCCTCTACCTTTCCCCAAAACACTACACGCGCGCGCGCACACACACACACACACTCTCTCTCTCTCTCTCTCTCTTCAAACCAAGAGAGACCTTCAAAGCCCAAGAGCAGAAATGACAAAGCCGCAGCAGCAGCTGTCTCAGCTGACTGGGACATGGGTTTAGGTAGCATGTGCCTCATTAAAAAACACGGCTAGAGATGAGGTCAAGTCCCACATTAATCTTTGTAGTTAATTTCCTTTACTTAAATGCATACACGTTTGTGGATAAGAATTTGACCTAACAGTTGTTTCTTCAGAAGCTAAAATAAAATTTTAAATTCTAAATGACATCGTGTAACATACATGATATTACACGAATGTGAAGCCAGCTATGCCAGGTCCCTCAGCCATCCCGGTACTCTGCTCTTGAGGTGGTCCCAGCTTACCTGTAGAAAAGGTAAACACAAATCGAGCAGTACATGTGAAATCCATTCGTTCCCTGGTCTGTGTTTGCAGGTACCATGCTTGCAGCCACCCATTGAGTCAGGATTTTTAGCCATGAAACTTTCCAACTGAAGTCTGCTAACTCCTGAATAACAGCCAAAAGCTATCTCACCAACCTTTCCTTGGGGACCTCCAGGACTTAATTCCTTCAAAGAGTTCTGTCTTCTCCATCTGCACACCATTCTATTTGTACATGTGAGACTTTGAACTCAAGAGAGGAGATCTAATTCATAGAGAAAGCAGAGGGACGTTCAACACGTCTATATAGGGGATCGGGGCCTTTAGTACATGATAGGGAGAGAGGCGCCTCAGCGCCGCTTATGCCACTCACAGAAAAGTGACAAGTGCTCTGAGCTGCCTGCGAAAAAGAGGTCTATGCATGCATTCTCTTTTGCAAGCATTCTCCTTTGAAAACCAGTCCTAGAAATGTCACTCCAGAAGCCAGAAGAAAATACAAGATGTCTCCTAGTTCTGTCAATGTGAGAGACCCTGAGGGAATATCTTGTTTAGAGCTGTGCTGCAGGCATTCAGAGGGACAGAGCAGAGCTTCTTAGCCAAAAAAAAAAAAAAAAAAAAAAAAAACACTAAATATGCCCCCATATACAAACTGTCTAATAAGCATCACACTTCTCTGTTAAGCTAAGACCCTCCAAAGGACTCTAGGAAAAAATTGTCTTTTGGAGTAAATCATTCCTGGATTAAGTCTGGGTTTTCTTATAATTTTTTTAATTAATCAAATATTGCATTCATAGTATCACAATATGGATCATATACCAAACGGAAGATTTCTCATCTGATTTCTTGAAAGCATAGCATTCCACTTTCAAGGTTTTTGAGATGGAAGAAGAGTCTCTGCATCTAAAGGTCACAGTCATCCTGAGGCACTTTGCCCACGGAAGCCCTGTGCCAATAGAATATCCTCAGATGTGCTGAATTGAAGTATGCATGTTAAAATAGATAAACAAGCAAACAAAACCTGAGAATTGGAAAGAATCAAAAGTCCAGTCCTCTACTGAGGCCCAGAGAGCGGCCCCACCTCACATGGGTACAGTCAGAGCCATTAGCAACTGGGGCCACAAGCCCGAGCCTTTCTATGCTCCATACTTCTGACACTGGTAAGAGTAAAGGACCGCAGGACACATATGCTATACCAATTGGGAGATTCAGAGTTACATGCCATTCAGCTTGGACCAGTATGATTTATTAGGTTGGTACTAAAGTGGTTGTGGTTTTTGTCATTGCTTTTAATGGCAAAAACCACAACCACTTTTGCACCAACCATATTATACAATATGTTGAGGTAGTCTGGTGTAGTTCTCCTTCAGAGTCTACTATTATGCTCACCAATCCCAGTGCAAAGCTGTTATTACCCTAGGCCACAGGGAAAGTCATATCTCTTAGGTTCACCTCTCCCTTGCAAGTGTATTTAGGGGTGGGGGTGTTTGTTTTTAGAGACAGTGGCATCCAGGTTGGAGTACACTGGCCCGATTATAGCTCACTGCAGACTCGAACTCCTGGGTCCAAGCGATCCTCCTGCCTCAGCCTCCCAAAGCACTGGGATTATAGGCATGAGCCACCGCACTCAGTCTCCAAGTCTGTTTCTTCTTTTTAAGTCACTTGACTTAGTAACTTCCAAAATCCTAACTAAAAGTTTTCTCCAATTCTAAACTTCCCCTTCAGTGAGAAAACATGGTTTGAGTCAACTCCTTTGAGCTACCTATGTTCAAAAAGCTCCTTCCCACTTTTTGAACCCACTGTTTCTTTAAAATGACACCATTCAATATGGTAGCACCAGCCACATGTGCTACGTAAATTTAAATATTCATTATTTTAAATTAAATAAAATTGAAAATTCAGTTTCTAAGTTGCATTAACCACATGTCAAGTGTTCATGGCCCACACATGCTGATGGTGGCTATAGTACTGGACAGTGCAGATGGAGAACATTTTCATTGTCACAGAAATGTCTATTGGACAATGTGACTCTAGAAGCTGCAGATTTCCTCCCAGCTAGACTGTGAATTCCTTCATCTTCTCAAACACCGCAACTCTGAAATGCAATTGATTATTGATTATTAGGCCCCAGCTAAAATGGGATTGCACTACATTTTATTTGTAGCAGAGGACTTTGCATCCTAGGCCAGTATTTTTTTCACCTTTTATTTTGAGATAATTGCAAATTGTGATGCAATTGTTAAAAAAAAATACAGAAGGATTTCATCTCCCCTTTCCCCAGTTTCCTCCACTGGTTACATCTTATGTAAATATAATACAACGTCAAAACCAGGAAATCGACATTGCTATTATCCACCTACTTTATTGAGATCTCACCAATTTTATATGCACTCATTCAAGTGGGTATATGTCTCTGTGTGTACATGTGTATTATTTAGTTCCATGAAATTTTATTACATGTGCAGGTTCAGGGACCACTATCACAGTCAAGATTCACATGAATGTCTCCTGCCACCACTTTGTAGTCACAACCACCGCCTTCCCTCTCCTCTCCCTAACCCCTAGAAACCACTAATCTGCTCCTATCTCTGTAATTTTGTCATTTTAAGACTGGTATATGAATGGAATCATACTGTATTTAACATTTGAGACTAACTTTTTTCACTCACATAATTCCCCTGAAATATATTCAAGTTGTTAAGTGTTTCAATAGTTTATTACTTTTATTGCTAAGTGTTATTCTATGGTATGGACCTACCACCATTTGTTTAATCATTAGCCCATTTATGGACATTTGGGTTGTTTCCAGTTTTTTGTTTTGAGGTTGCTTTTTTTTTTTTTTTTTGGAGATCACTTTGCCGACCAGTGTAGAGTGACATGACCACAGCTCACTGCAGCCTTAACATCCTGGGCTCAAGCAATCCTCCCACCTCAGCCTCCAGAGTAGCTGGGAACACAGATGTGCACCACCATGCCTGGCTAATTTTTGTATTTTTTGTAGAGACAAGGTATCATTGTGTTGTCCAGGCTGGTCTCAAACTCCTGAGCTCAAGCAATCCTCCTGCCTCAGCCTCCCAAAATGCTGGGATTACAGACCTGAGCCATTGCGTTTCCAGTTTTAACTATTACAAGTAAAGCTGCTACAAGCATTTGTGTACATGTCTGTGTGTTAACACAGTTTTCATTTCTCTGAGATAAATGCCCAAAAGTGCAATTGCTGGATCACATGGTAAAAGCATGTTTAGTTTTTAAAGAAACTGCCATGTGCTTTCCCAGAGTGGCTGGCCAGTTTACATGCCAACCTGCAATGTATGAGTGATCCAGCTTCTCTGTCTCTTCATCAGCATTTGGTGTTGTCACTACTTCTTATTTTGCCATTCTAATAGGTGTGTACTGATGTATTTTTGTGGTTTTGATTTGCATTTCCTAATGGCTAACAGTCATCTTTTTCATGTGCTTGTTTACCATCTGTACAGCCTCATCTGTGAAATGTCTGTCACACCTTTTGCCCATTTTCTAATTGGATTGTGTGCTGACTTTTGAGAGTCTTTATTAATCTAGATGCTAGTACTTTATGAGGTATGCGGTTTGCAAATATTTCCTCCTATCCACTAGCTTGACTCTTTGTCCTCCTCACAGGGTCTTCCATAGAGCAAAGTTTTCCGTTCTAACGGTGTCCAGTTTACCAATTTCTCTTTTTCTGGATCATGTTATTAGTGTCAAGTCTATGAACTCCTCACCAACTCCTGGGGCCTTTTTTTCCTGAAAGTTGTATAGTTTTGCATTTTATGTTTAAGTCCATGTTCTATTTTGAGTTAATGTTTGTGTAAAGTGTGAGGTTTAGGTAAAGTTCTTTTTTTTTTTTTCTTTTGCCTATAGATGTCCAATTGCTATAGTTCCATTTATTAGAAAGATGGTCTTTCCTACATTGAATTGCTTTTTGCATCTTTGCCAAAAACTAGCTGGGCAGAAAAGGTTCTAGAAATCTGTTGCACAACCACATGAATGTACTTGACACTAGCAAACTGTGCTTAACTATGTTTAACAATGCCCTTAAACATAGTTAAGATGACACATTTTATGTTGTGTTTTTAATACAATTGAAATTTGTTAATTTAAAAATTACTTGGGCATACTTGCGTGGGTCTCATTCTGGATTCTCTAGTCTGTTCCATTGATCTATGCGTCTATCTCTTTGTCAGTATCACACTGCTTTGATCTAGAGTAGATATTGAACGTATTCAAATCAGGTAAAATGATTTCTCCCACTTTATTCTTCTTCGGAATTGTTTTGGCTATTCTAGATTCTGTGCAGATATTTCTATTTTTACTCTATCCTTCAAAAAAGTTAATAAAAGCACTTCACAGAAGGAAAAACTGAGGCATTAATCTGTATTTACTCATCAAAAATTTATTCAAATAATCATTGAGCATCTTTTCTATGTCAACACATTGCACACAAAATCTCATTTAATCTTCACAAAAACCTATGCAATATGTGTTACTCTCATTTCTACATACCAGGTAACTGAAGATCAGAAAGGTTAAGTAATTTTCCCAAGGACACAGAGATGACAAGTGGTAGAGCCAAGTTATGGACATGGATATATTTGACGCAAAATGCATGACTTTCCACCGTACTATTCTATACATCTTTCACATCGTCTACCATCTACTTGATAATCTCTGCTAGTCTTAGTGATGCACACATGAAACAAAAAAAAACGTGGCTCTGATTTTGAGAATGTCTTAGATTATTTTCAGCTGTCTCAACCCTAAAAGTAACAGACTAAGACTTGGTCCCACCTAGGCATAATGTCTTTTTCGATTTTCCTTTATTGAAATTGCCTCTCTAACCCCAGCCTTTCATTTTCTGACAATGACTAGCCACTTAATCCACCCAAATTTCTCAGTCTGAAAGATCATAATCATTCACCCCTCTAAGCCTACTGTTAACTCTCAGGTGGTTATAGTTCTGTGCTATTGGTTAGTAGTGGAAGAAGATAGATACAGCTCGGTTAGTAGAGGTTAGTAGAGGAAGAAGATGGACACAGCTACTCCAGAACAAAGACTTAGGGCCAATGGCTTTACTTGTCAACAGATGGCATCTTTACTACTTGGCATAAGCCACTTGATAGCTGGAATGCACCTATGGCAAGGTCCATTTAGCATCTGCATAGCTGAGGGGCTACTTTGCAGTGACTGTAGCTTTTCATGAGTTTCCAACTGTCAACACAACAATCCAGCACAATAATGCAATGCTACTTGGAAACACAATACTTGCATCCTATTAATATCTGCTTTTAAGGTATCATTCGGGAAAGACAAGAGCAATATGGAATCATCTATCCCATTACAAACACATGACTTCATTATTATTGCTGTATGGTTCTCAAATGAGCAGAAAATTTCTTGGTTTCTTAGAAGGTTAAGGAAGGTCAAATGGGGTTTTCATTGTCTATCAAAAGATGACTGTTGGTTTCTATAATAGGATCTTATATATAAGGTAATCCCTTACAAGAAAAGAAAAGTTCCAGAATAAATTGATCACTACAGGCAGGTCACATTAAAGAGCTCTATCAGGCCTATTTTCAAATATTGTGCAAACCAACAGGTGAACAGAGATGGAAAAGGATTGGTCTCTGACCTAAAGTATTGAATGATAGCAGGAAACTATAATAAATTATAAAATAAAGGTTTGCATAAAGCTCCACTGGAACTTGGAGGAAGAAAATTTGTACTCAATCAGAAGAGGTCAGGGAAAGCCTTACAGAAAATTTGAAATTAGAGTTAGTTTTGAAAGGTTTAAAACAATAGATCAAAGTCAAGAAAAGAACCATCTTGGAAAAAAAATTTCTAATCCTCAATGGAATGTTTTAGTGATCTATTGCACTGAATGTTGACCACAGTTAATAACAATGTATGGTATATTTCAAAATTGCCACAATAGATTTTTAACATTCCCACCACAAAAGAAAATGATAAATTGGTGAGGTGATGGCTATATTAATTAGCTTGACTTAATCTTTCTGCAATGCAGACATAGATCAGAACATCCCACTGTGCCCCATAAACATACACAATTATTTGTCACTTAAAAATCAGTTTTAAAAATTCCTCAATGAGAAGTTTGACTGCAGAACTCTTCTTCCACATACATATCTGTCTGTTTATTTATCATAAAACAGGATGGACAAAATTGACACTCAGTCAGGGTGAAGGAAAAGTGAGGGTAAAAAAAATAATACCCAAATACATGTCACAGGCTCTGTGTAATGACTACAAGAGCATTACAACTGAATTTGTGCTTCCTGCCAGGCAAAACAAAGGGAAAATTTAGTATAGAGTCACAGTTTCCATGAAATAAAAATTTACCTGCTTCCCAGGAGATTCAGAGCTTGTCTTATACCCAGATCTGAGAAGAGTTTCTTAGGAGGTTCCACAGAGACGTATTATATGCCTGGCCAATTGACACCCTCCATGACATCCCTGCTGCACAGGCAGAGGATGTAATAGGCCTGTTTCTTTTAGCATCCCTCAGTGTTGCTTAGGTAGCTCCCTGATGGTCTCATTGATTGAGCAAGGGATGGACAGCTCCTCTTTTTAAAATTTTTGGTAGAAACGGGGTCTCGCTATGTTGCTCTGGCTGGTCTCAAACTCCTGATCTCAAGCGCTCCTCCTGCCTTGGCCTCCCAAAGCACTGGGGCTACAGGTGTGAGCCACCATGCCCAGCAAACAGCTACTTTTTGAGGCAATATTCCACAATGTTATTTCTTCCTTGTGGACTTTTGATGAGAATTGGGCTAGCCTGGAGTATGTTCTGGGACTACACCTTAAGTCTTATTAGACACAATATCAATTAAATATGCACCTCCTCATGTGATAAAAGCTTAAACTCTATAATGCTGTTTCAGGTTTTGGGGTGAAAAAATTATAGAAATGGGCATTGGCAAGTTGGCCTGCCAACTGTGGTAATTGGCTCCTCAGTCCTGAAGGACTATGTGACAAGACATATGAAATATGTTTTAGAACTGTGAATAGAGGAAGAAACATTCACCAGTTCCCAAAACCCATTGATCAAAGGTCATGCCCCAAGTGTTAACACCCCCAATGCCTTCCAGCTTATGCATGTGTGAGCGCCAGTGGGTTTCTGGGCATCTGGCACCCATGCTGCAATGGCAAAGAAGCCCAGGGTGGGATTTTTAGAGGGCACAGTAAGGGCCAAAAGTATCTGCAGGAAGGAACTGATGATCCGCAGCATCTTGTCATATTCTGAGAACTTATTAAAAGCAAGCAAAATAAAGTGTACTTTTTTCTTGATTGTCTATAACCCTTTTAAAACTCGAAAGGAAATAAAAGCCTTTTATTTCATGGCCTCCTGTGTAAAAAACATGGGTCAGATGAAAAATCAAATACTGAAGTTACCATTAGCATCTGAGAAGAGCTGGAGCGTAAATATCCCATTGTGTCTCATTTAAGTATTAAATGAAATTAATGAAGAATATCAATCAATACAGGTATGACAAGAAGGCAAGTGACTAAGAGTCTTCTAATCTGAAAGAGATAGTGGGGAAGGACCGCCCATCCCACTGCCAATCTAAATGCTGCATGGACTTAATATAGTGTTTAGTCTCTATCTTCCAGCTGAACACCAAGTTGAAGATAGCAGACAGTAGTTATTTAAATGGAGAATTAGTTCTCATACATCCAAACAATATCCAGGAACTTTAGCAGCCTGAGATTATCAGAACATAATAGATCTTTTGCTATTATATCAGAGTTTGCAACAAAGACATAGAATTCCAGCTATAGAGGTAGTTACAAGAATAAGCCAGGAGCTATGAATAGGGCTTACAGAATTTTTTAATAAATGAGTGAAAGCTAGACCTTTCTCTGTAGAGCAAAAAAAAAAACCTTTTTTTTTTTTTTAACAGACAGACTCTCGCTCTGTTGCCCAGGCTGGATTGCAGTAGCACAATCATTGCTCACTGTAATCTCAAACTTCTGGACTCAAGTGACTCTCCCATCTCAGCATCCCAAGTAGCTGGGACTACACGTACATGCCACCATACCTGGGTAATTTTTTAAAAATTTTTTTGTATGGCCGGGCGCGGTGGCTCAAGCCTGTAATCCCAGCACTTTGGGAGGCCGAGACGGGCGGATCACGAGGTCAGGAGATCGAGACCATCCTGGCTAACACGGTGAAACCCCGTCTCTACTAAAAAATACAAAAAACTAGCCGGGCGAGGTGGCGGGCGCCTGTAGTCCCAGCTACTCGGGAGGCTGAGGCAGGAGAATGGTCTAAACCCGGGAGGCGGAGCTTGCAGTGAGCTGAGATCCGGCCACTGCACCCCAGCCTGGGCGACAGAGCAAGACTCTGTCTCAAAAAAAAAAAAAAAAAAAAAAAAAAATTTTTTTTTTAGAGAAGGGGTCTTGCTATGTTGCCCAGACTGGTCTTGAACCCTTGGCCTCAAGTGACCCTCCCACCTCAGCTTCCCAAAGCACTCAGTTTACAGAAATGAGCCACCACTCCTGGCTGAAAGGCATTTTTAACTACAGCATTAAAATACATAACACAAAATTAAGGTAGTAAAAATAAATGGTTTTAATGTATAGAGATATTTATCGCAATATTTCTATAAGGGCTATATTCCTTTAAATCTAAATTTTATATTAATCATTTATAATTACTCATTAACCTTTTATAGGGGAAAAATTAAGTGAGTAGATTTTATGGGAATGTAGCTCTGTTTCACATTAGGGAATTGTCTTAGACAACATTTCACCAAGTTATTAAAAGGACTTCTGTGAGCAGAGCATTTCGTGGTAAGACATGCTTGAGAAACTCTGGGTTATACAAGGTAAACCAGTCTCTCTTCTGCAGGAATTTCACTTTGCTGGACATGGAGATTGCCGATGGGGTCTAAGAGTGCCCTGCTTCTGCCAAGCTTGTTTAAATAGCACTATTCCAAGGACATTCCATGGAACGTAAGTGTACTAAATGCCAATGTGAGACGCTGATCAAAGCCCCAATTTTTGAACTGTGTCTGCCCGTGAAGTCCTGAAGTTCCATGGCTGTGCCTCAAGGCTACTCAAGAAAGGGAGGGAGGAGATGAAAATGGGGAGTCCCTGAGCCAACAGAGCTCTGAGCCTTTCATTCCTGTGGTTAGCCAGAGTCCTTTTACATCTATATTTATCTACTCATTTCACATCTTTATATTTATATATTCATTTTATGTCTATATTTGTATGCTGGGTTTCCAGGTAAGATTTCAGTTGTCTAAAAACTCAGCTCTTTTTTTTAAAAAAAAAAAAAAAGTGCAAACACCTCATCTAGAATCAGTGCATCCACATAGACATAAGTCTAAGGGAGCAGTTCTATGAAGACAGTTGTGGATCCAGGTTCACCCCTAATATTGGCATTGCCTTGGCCAAGAGTACAAATGGAGGCCCATGTAGATTATACATCTAATGTATGAGTTATATATCAAGCTAGCATCACTAGTTAAAACATTGCTACTTCTACCTTGACAAATATACCCAAATTCAGAATCCGTAGACTTCCAGAAATCTACTCCTGAAAAATGGTCTCTTCCCACCTCCAGTTCCTACCACAAGTAGCCCAGTGTACAACCAAGAACATAAGTTAAAGCTTCATCCATGGTCCTTGAAACAGGCAATGATTTGGCCATCACTTGGCTCAAGTGGGCACACACAGTCAGCATACTTCACTCTAGAGAGGAAAGACCTCAGAAAGAGGGCCACAGGCCTTGGAATTTTAATTGTGACCATTTGAGCAGAGAATTCTGAGGTCTCAAGTATCAGGAATATGTTCCAGAAGGAGGATATATGGGGTCCAGATAGTTTTGTGCTCTTATCCCAAGGACTTCTCGCTTAATGGGGATGGAAAGGAACAAAGAACGATGAGAGTGGAGCTCTCTAAAGCGTGGGGCTCAAAGCAAGTGGTCTTCTTGCCAGGATTTAGGGCAGTACTAGTGGGAATACCAATTGCAAGACATCAGGCAGAAAAGGAAAGATGAAGTTGTCCTATGGGGCCAGCTTGCAAAAACCCAAGCATGACAGTGATTGCAAACACTGTGGGGCCAGTCTCAGTGCACCTGAGCTTTCTTTTTTCTGATGAGAAAACCCAAAGAGTTTTATTTAGCTTTCTGAACTAATCTTATAAGAAAATAAAATTCCAGCCTCAACTGTTGAAATTTTTATTTAGGAGAAAACTAAATAGAGAAATTCGAGATTAAATTCATAAACAGGTATATTAGTAACAAACCACTTTGTAGGAGTTAGTGAGAGATGATGAGTCATAAAAACAAATTTCAAGCAAACATTTGTCCATTAAACAAGCATCATTAGCATCTATATTATAGGCACTAGTGATATGCCAGTGAATAATTCAAAGTTCTTGCCCTTGAGGAACTTAATTCTTTTAGGATCAGCACATACACATGCACTCACACACCACACACACTTCACACACACACTTGAATAGTGATAAATTCTATGATAAAATCTAAACAGAGGTGGGAGTGGTGAGTGAAGAACTCTCTGAATCTGTGATACTTAAGCAGAGACATGAATGAAATTAGCTTTGTACACCTCTAGGGGAAGAGCATTCCAGGCAGAAGTTACAGTAAGTGCAAAGGCCCTGGGGTGGGAATAAGCTTAGAATGATCAAAGAATAATGGAGGAAAGTATAGCTAGGTCAGGGGGGGTAAAGGGGAGATAGGTAGAAAATACAAGAGTAGAAAGGTTGGCATTGGCCAGATTGTGCAATGTACCATATGAGTCTAGAATTCAAGACAGAGGTCTGGACTCCAGCTGAATATTCAGGAGTGACTAGCAAGAGGTGACAGTTAAAGCTCAAAGAAAAAAAAAAAAATTCACCCAAGAGTAAACAGAATAAAACTAATCAAATTTGAGAGGAGCCCTGGAAAGCATTGATAGTGAATATGGCAAGAGGAATCAACAATGAATCCTGGAAATAAGTAATCCTTTCTGGAGGAATGAAGTGGCCAAGAGGGTGAAATATTAAAGAGAAGTTAGGTCAAGTTTAAACCACCAGAGGTCCATTGGCTTTGACAAACAGGAAGTCATTGGGGGCCTTTGCCAAGGCAACTGCTATGCACTAGTGAGAGTAGAAGTCAAAACTCATTGGCTTGAGAAATGTGTTAGAAATGAGTGAGGAGATTCTGCAAAATTGGATTGGTTTTTTAAGAATCGTGGCTGTGTAGGTGGGAGAATGGATAGGGCAGCAATTTCAGGATGAATTGGGGAAAATACTGGAGTTGAGTTGAAAAAACTTGATGTATGCTTGTTGGTCACATCAGTAAGCATACATCAGTTTTCTCCATCTTAACTTCAGAAAGGAACTGAGAAAGAAAGAGAGGTTAAAGGTGCATGGGACAGGATGTTTCTGAAGCAGGCGGATGTTTCTGAAGCAGGCTTCCGCATTCCACACATTGCCTTCTTGTGGGAAGACTTCAGTTAATGTTGCTTTTTCTATCTTATTTGATTGACAAATTTAGGAAGAAAATGGCAACCTTGGCTCAAGTCTTCCCTTTGCCCTACCAGAAGTGAACCTGCCCACAAAAGGCACAAATTTGCCTCTGCTCTCCATGATGTAATTTTTACCTGTAAAGGCTCCCATACAACACTGCTGAGAACTGACCAGCTCTGGGGTTCAGAGCTCAGGTCCATTTAACAGAGACACAAAGCCACATCTTCCAACTCAGCTCTATCCATAATATTGCTGTGGCTTCTGTCTTTATTCTTTGATTTACTTCCTGAATTGTGCAGCACTCAGGTAGAAAAGAGAGAAGGCTGCTTACTGGTCCTCAATGGACTCAACATTGTACATAATTGATTAAGCAAGATATGAAGGAAAGGCAAGGAAATTTTAACAAAGAAGGAGCAAACAGAAGAAATGACTTCCCATCTTCTCAGACCAAAAAGTAGGAGAGAAGGATGTGCATGGGAGACAGGAGTTGAAAGTGTTCACAGTTGATATTGTCTACTTTCTCTATGCAGCTGGAAACAAAGCTATTTGCTGAGAGTGAGAATGTTAAAGATTTGAAGCCTTGAAGAGGTTGAAACACTACTTGAGAGAATGAGAAAGAGGGGATCAAGGATAAGTAAATATGAGGAAAGTCCCCTCATTCCAATATGTTCACAACTAAATTGCACTTGCCCCAAAACAAAGCCAAGGGAAAAAATGTAGAAAATGGTTACATAATCAGCTTACAATTCTAACTACAACTATCAATCGGTATTCTTCCCAGGGTAGACCCTTGGGGAAAGAGCAAGGGCCTAGAAACCTGGATTTACATCCCAGAAATGCCAGTAATGAATGCATTGGGTGAGCTGATGAAGATAATTGCATGTGTTTGGAAGCTGCTGGTGGGGCCCTCATGACCCCTCCCTCCTGGTATCCACTCCTTTGTGTAACTCCCTCCTCTTGTGTATGAACTGAACCTAATGACTCACTTCTAAAGAATAGAGTACAGCAAGAGTAATGGGATGTCACTTCTGGTATTAGGTTACAAAAAACTGACTTCTGTCTTATCCATGCTCTCACTCTCTCCATGTTTGCTCTGATGAGGCAAGTTGAAGAGGTACACATGGTGGGGAACTGAGGGTGACCTCCACCTGACTGCCAGCAAGAAACTGAAGCCCTCAATTCAACACCCATCCAGGAACTGGCCTGGGTCCATAACTACATAAGTGAGACTGAAAGAAGATCCATCCCAGTTGAGCTTTCAGATGAGAATGCAGCCCTGGTCAGTACTTCTGTTGCCTCCTTATGAGAGATCCCAAAGTTGTGCCTGAATTCTGACCCACAGAAACTGAGCAAATAGATGTGTATTATTTGAAGCTGCTAAGTTTTGGGGTAATTTGTAATGCATAATAAATAATTCGTGTTGTGAATTTGTCTGACCATGCTGGTAGGAGCTGACTGGTGTTTCTGTGGCAGCTGAGAGATGGGTCTTTAATGGGCTGTTGTATTAGTTCATTCTCACACTGCTATAAATAACTGCCCAAGACCAGGTAATTTATAAAGAAAAGAGGTTTAATTGACTCACAGTTCTGCATGGCTGAGGAGGCCTCAAGAAACTTATATAATCATGACAGGAGGGGAAGCAGGTGCATCTAACATGGTGACAGGTGAGAGGGAGCACGTGAAGGAGGAACTGTCAAACACTTATAAAACCATATACCTCATGAGAACTCACTATCATGAAAACAGCATGAGGGAGACCACCTCCATGATCCAATCACCTCCCACAAGGTCCCTCCCTCAACATCTGGGGATTACAATTTGAAATGAGATTTGGATAGGGACATAAAGCCAAACTGCATCAGATGTCTTTCTGTCCTTGTTCCTATTCTGTCCAAAGAGAAGATGAAGGAAGAGGAATAGAGATAATTGTAATTTATATTTATCAAGTGCCTACTGTGTCCCAGCACATTAATAAGTACATAATTTAAATTATCTCATTTATTCTTCTCCAAAACTGTAGGATAAGAACTTTTATTCTCCTTTTACAGAAGAAGTTACAGTTTCATACAGTTGCTATGAGGATTAAATAACAAAATATGTATAAAGCACCTGACATAGTACTTAGCAAACAATAGGTGCTAAAAAAATCTTCCTCAGTTTCCCTTCCTTCTCCTTACAGAGAAGCAGCCTGTTTGAAAAACAGAGAAATTAGAGGCTTGCATACGACCTCTATGATTATTGCAGTACTAGAAGAGAGAACTGCAAGAATAAATGATGAGTCAACATTCATTTATTCAACATAGGATTCAAAATTAATCCTAACACTCAAGAGTTCTCGGCCAAAATTACTAAAATGAAATGAAACAGGGTTAATGTGAAGACTTACATTTAGGTTTAAAAAATTAATCAAGTAAGCTTAGGAGAAACTTGATTAGACACTAACTTATATAAAACAGAGCTAGAGTCAACAATCAGCTTAAAATGAGCCAAAAGTGATACATGGTTCCTATAAAAAAAATTATCTTTTTCTTGGTCTTCATTGATTCAAAGATAGTATACCAATAGTGATGCAAGAAGAGAATATCCCCATGCATGCTGCATTGGTCAAAGCACAGCTGGAAAGTCAAAACTAGATGTGGGCTCCAAGTTTTATGAGGAAACTGACAAACTAGACTTTGTCCAGAGTCACCAGGTTGCTGAAGCATCTGGACTATGTCACCAAGGCATGATTGAAGGAACAGCGATACCCCCAACAAAACACTGATCCAGCCCATTTGGACTGCTCACTCTACCACCAATGTCTGTTCCACTAACTGAACTCAGTATGCCCTGCAGCCTGCCACACCCAAGGAGGCAGTTTAGTGGGCTCTGAGAATCAAAGGACCGTGGTGCTAGCATCCGCTCCCACTAACCAGGATGCAACCCTGAACATAATTGCGAACCTCTCTGGGCCTCAGTTTTTTGATATATAAAATGATGAGGTTGGACTTAGATCTCTGTGGAGTCTTTGGGCTGAAAATTGAAACAATTCTGTGTTCAGAAATGGCCCAGTCTCACTCTCACAGATCAGATTATTGAGAGCACTGGTCACACTCTTGACCTCCTGGTCCTCATTACAACACAGCCTGAAACTTCTACATTGCCTAGATCAGTGGGATTTCCATGCAGCATCATTTTTGTCACATTATTAGTAAAGAGTGGGTCTTAAGGCCAAGTGTGGTGGTTCACACCTGTAATCCCAGTGCTTTGGAAGGCCAAGGTGGGCAGATCACTTCAGCCCAAGAGTTCAAGATCAGCCTGGGTATCATGGGGAAACTCCATCTCTATTAAAAAAAAAAAAAAAATTAGCCAAACATGGTGGCTCATGCCTGTCATCCCAGGTACTCAGGAGGCTAAGGCAAGAGAATCAGTTGAGCCCAGAAGACAAAGATTGCAATGAGCAGAGATCACACCACTGCAATCCAACCTGGGTGACAGAGCCAGAGCCAAACCCTGTCTCAAAGAAAAAAAAAAATTGGGTCTTGGAATGAGAGTTTGGGAATGCTTCCTGTTCCATTCTGCTCTTAGAGATTCACAAAGCATATTAGCACCTTAGCACGTGAAGGGACCCTGAAATGTCCAATAACCAAGAAACCAGTATAACTCTGTTCAGATTAACATTTTTTAAACTTACCATAATCCCTTGTGCTAAATATCAGTCAACAGTCACACTTTGTGAAGCAATGACTTGGATTAATGATAATCAGTTACTTTATACCCTACAGTCTTGCTTTCTTCTCTATGAGCCCCAACACACCATCAGCAAAGATTCGCAGCCATCAGACAGCCATAGGCTTGGGTTATGCTTGCTTGTAAAGAAAGTGAGCCTTTCAGAATCATCCCATCACCACCGACAATCCTGGAGAGCCAGGGGCATCCACCCACTTAGAACTGCAACCATGTGCACATATTACTAGAGTCAGGTTTCAGGATTCAGCACTACCTGATGTATACATTATTCTCAGGATCTACGTCTCTAAAAATCAGTCCTTTAAGAAACTGTATCAAGAGAGAAGAAACAGGAGATTATTTTTTAAATCTCTTTCCAAAAGTAATTCCTTACATTTCTAAATATTTTTATACCAGTCAAAAGGCTTAGTTATCAATGTGTGTGGCAGTGTTGAAAGCCAGAAACAAGAATGATAGATACAAACTAAAATAAGGTATGAAAAAAGGATTTTTTAAATCAGAAAAATTCATATTAGCACTGCTCTGTTGTTCATTTTAGCATGAAATTAATTGTAAGGGCGAACTCCAGGATATCCTACAGCAATAATCTACACTGTCCTCATAACCTTTAAAATGACTTAATGAAGGCAAAGTTAAGTCTTGAAAGGTTTCATTACCATTAAAGGAGGGGCCCATTTACTATTCTCTTTCATAATGTTAATGTGATTTTCCTAGCACATAAAATTTAATTAGTGGGAGACATAATATATTACCCAAGGACCCACCTTGCATGGAAAATTGATAGTACATCCATGTCTTTATTCCTGTTGCCCACTCTGCATCCATTCAAATCATGTTTATCTTTAAGTCCAACTCTTCTTTTTTTTTTTTTTTTTTTTTTTTTGAGACAGGGTCTTATCCTGTTGCCCATGCTGGAGTGCAGAGGCTCAATCACAGCTCACTGCAGCCTTGACCTCCTGGGCTCAAGCAATCCGCCCACCTCAGACTCCCAAGTAACTGAGACTACAGGCACACACCACCACGCCCTAATTTTTGTATTTTTTATAGAGACAGGATTTCACCATGTTGCCCCAGGCTGCTCTTGAACTCCTGGGCTCAAGTAATTCTCCTCCCTCAGCCTCCCAAAGTGCTGAGATTACAGATGCAAGTCATCATGACCGGCTTTAAGTCCAACTCTAACTCTCCTTCTTGCTTGAAATATTCTTCCTCGGTCTTTCAAAATTGGAATTACATATGCTACAGACTGTGACTAGACCAGTATAAATGAGGGGCCATAGGAGGCCAGTCTCAATGAAGAAGTGTATGCTACAGGCTGCAGGGAAAGTTTGGATAGGTAGGTAAAATGGAGGAAAAATCAAAGGAGGCCTAAAAGACAACCAAGTAATTGAGCTTGGTGTAAATAAAACAGTAGTTACCTTTTACCAAATACTAGTCATTTATTTAGCCATTATTAGAGTTGGCCTTCCGTAAACCTGGGTTTCCCTATCTGTGGGTTCAGCATCTGTGGATTCAACCAACCATGGATCAAAAATATTTGGAAAAAAAACTGCATCTGTACTAACATGGACAGACATTTTTTCTTGTCATTATTGCCTAAATAATACTGTATAACAACTACTCACATAGCATTCACACAGTACTAGGTATTACAAGTAATCTAGAGATGATTTAAAGTACACAGGAGAATGTGCATAGGTTAAATTCAAATACTAGACCATTTTATATCAGACACTTGAACATCCACGGATTTTGGTATCCTTGGGAGGTCCAATCCCCCACAGGTACCAGGGGGATGACTGTACTTAAATACAAGGCACAAGATTCAAATCTTTATTCTATCTCTTCCCAGACGTATTAGTGGGCAAGTTACATAATCAATATATTAGTTAGGAATAGGTTCAATGACAGATTTCAGGGGAAAAATAAAAATAAATAGCATTACCTTAAATGGGATAGAAGATTATTTATCTCTAGTATAAAAGTTCGAAGATATGCAGTCTAAGACTGGTATGAAGATCTAGCTGACCAAAGTCCTCAGGGACTTAACTCCTTCCATTATCAATCTTCTTGTCCTGGAATGTGGCCTCGTCATCACGGCCCTAAGAAGTATCCAATTCTAGGCAGCAGGATGAAAGAATGAATAAAAGGCATACGTAAACTGTCTCTTAGAGAAATTTTCATAAGCAACTGCCTACTACACTCGAAATCCCACTGGCCAGACTTAGTGATATGGCCACACTTAACTGCAAGGGATAATGGAAAATATCATCTTTAAGCTGGACAGTCATATAACCAGCTAAAAATACCTGTTGGTATTGATGAATGGAAAAAAATATTAAGGGACAACTAACGGTTTCAACTACAGTTTACCTGAAAATAGAAATAGTATCTACTGGAATTTACTTGGGAAGGGGTCAGAATTAAACGGGAACACACAGGCAAAGCACCTTGCGTACTGCTGCATGAATGAGAATCTCATTCCTTCTTATCCTCTGTATGCACAAAAATAAGCTTATTCACATGTATCTCTTGTCTATCTTGCATCTTCAGACCTAGATACAATTCATTAACCTTTCCAAGCAGAAAAATTAATATGCCATAATTTCTTCCTATTTTGACTTGCAGATATCAGCAACCAAACACAAAATACTGCTCACTATCTTTCTCAGCTTTGCATAACAGTTAACATTATACATTTCAAAGCTGCCCCAACGGCATAATAGCAATGAAATTCTGGGCTTACACGCTCTCTGGAATGTGAGCTCCACAAGACCATGGCCTTGCCTGACTCGTTCACAAGAAAGTTATAGAAGAATACCTGGCACATAATTGGGCACATTCAATATTTGTTGAAGGAAATGATACTGGAATTATCAAATATATGGGAGAAAATAAGAATGTTCAATATTAAGAAGCCAGCAAGATACATCACTATTACAAAGCACATTGGATCCTTAAATGGCAATATTGTGGATCAGATGTTTAGAGAAAACTCTCCCAGTACGGTACACTGATAAAGGCTGGATACATTCCAAAATAAAAACTTTTTAAACGCATGAATGAGCTCCCAAGAAAGCAAAGGTATTCTCTGAAGGCCAGAAAAGATAAGAAAGCTCAAATTGAAAGAAATAAGTGGTGTTCAAGCTGGAAATTGCTTTTGGGGGTCTAAGAAGATAAAGCCTGTGGCCTTAAGTGGATATGAGATTAAATTGAAGATATTCACTTTTTAAAGTAGAGATCCCAAGAGGGTAAACATCCTTTTCTAAGTGGATGACCTGGGGGAAAACATATCCCACAGAGGGAGTTAGTAGGATACCTTATTATTTCATCTTGGCTCTTGGTGAAGCTAAAAAAGAGAAAGAAAGAAAAAATTCTACCCTAAGAATTCCTAACCACAAATGTACACTTAAAGGATTTAGAATAAGAACTCAAACCACCTATGTAACAAAAAAGAAGCCTTAAGCCAAAAATGGAATTTAAAGTGTCCCAGGTAGATAAATGCCCCCAGGCACCTAGAAAAACCAAATGAGCATCCTACTTGAAAAAAACAAATTTTTAAACCAAACCAGGCCTCAAATAAATCTCACAGACAAAGCTCACAATCAAAAATCACTAAAACAACAGGAAAGAAACTGCCATGAGGAAGAGGAGGGAGAAACAAACCACAGAATCAGAATGGCAAAGACAGCAGATGTTGGAATTATCAAAGATAGACTATAAAATAAGAATGCCTAATATTGTTTTTAAAAATATAAATTAAAAGATTGATATAGAATCAGGGACTATGGAAGGTGACCAAGCAGATATATTAAGAAACCAAGTAGAAATTCTAAAACTGAAAATACAATAACTGAAATTAGAAACTTCATGAAAAGTTAAACAGTAGATTAGACCCAGCTAAAGAGAGAATTAGTGAACTAGAAGAACAGATATACAGATATCTCAGAGTTTCTCTTAAAGCCAGCCCTGAAAGACAAGGATTTCAGTGTAAGTAGTTAATTTGGGAGGGGAAAGAAACACCAGTGAAGAAGTGAGTAAATGGCACAGAGAAGGCAAAGTAGCCAATTTAGGTGATACTGAGCTTTTTACCACTGTGGGAAACTGGAGCTTCATCACGCTGGAGGCACTCTAGAAGCCCATCTAGAACACATACCTCAAGGTTGTCCCACCTGAGCTGCTGTATTCATTCACCCATCAGTCACTGGTTGAGGGCTGTTCCCGCTAAGCCATTAATTGCCAGGCACTTCTGACCTTCACAGGAGTGGCAAAGTGGACTCTGAAAACCAGAGCAAAAAAATTCAGATGTTGGCAGTTAAAAGCTAGGCAGATATACTGATGTGGTAAAGACAGAGGGATACATACAGACGGACCACTGACTCCATCCACTATAGTGATTTTGAAGAAATTACCCAGAATGCAGCACAGGGAGATAAAGAATTGGAAAATGTAAAAAAAGATTAAGATTCATAGAAGATAGAGAATGTACATATTATATGATCTTGCAATTCCACCCCAGGTATTCTACCTAGAGAAACTCTAACACATGAACACTAGGAATTATATATAAGACTTTGCATAGCAGCACAGTTCAAAAAAGCAAGAAATTTTAAAAATATGTCTATCAAGTGTAGGATGGATACATTGGGGTATATTTTTACAATAGAATTCTACAAAGCAGTAAAAATGAAGAACTATTCATGCACATCATAGGAATAAATCCCTCATAGACAATACTGAACCAAAAAAGCAAGTCACAGAAGAATATGTACAGTATAATTTCATATATATAAAGCTTAAAAATAGGCAAAATAAATAATATATTGTTTAGGACTTAATTAAAATAACTAATTATTATATAGTACTTACTCTATGCCAGACACTAGTCTGAACATTGTACATATTTAATTAGTTGCACTCATTTAATCCTTATAACAACTCTGTGAGGTAAGTACTCTTCTTATTCCCAGTTTACAGATGACTGCATTGAAACACGGAGAGGTTAAGTGACTTTCCCACAGTCACACAATTAACATAATGTGTGCAGTAAAAATAGAAAGAAATGCAACAGAAATATTAGCCCAAAGTCATGTTTATGGTTATCTTTGAAGAGGGGGATAAAACTAGAGGTGCATCAAGAGTTCTGGAAACATCCTCCTCCTTTACGTGTATCATGGTGTATTAGTCCCTTCTCACACTGCTATAAGGTAATACCTGAGGGCTGGTACGGTGGCTCACACCTATAATCCCAGCACTTTGGGAGGCCAAAGCAGGCAGATCACTTGAGGCCAGGAATTCAAGACCAGCCTGGCCAACTGAGCAAAACCCCGTCTTTACTAAAAATACAAAAAAAAAAAAAAAAAAAAAGCTGGGCATGGTGGCAGGCACCTGTGGTCCCAGCTCCTTGGGAGGCTGAGGCATGAAAATTGCTTGAACCTGGGAGGCAGAGGTTGCAGTGAGCTGAGATCGCACAGCTGCACTCCAGCCTGCATGACACAGAAGAACTATGTCTCAAAAAAAAAAAAAGAAAAGAAAAGAAAAAGAAAACACCTGAGATAGAGTAATTTATAAAGAAACAAGGTTTAACTGGTTCATGGTTCCACAGGCTGTACAGGAAGCATGGCTGAGGAGGCCTCAGGAAACTTACAATCATGGTGGAAGGCTAAGGGGAAATAGGTACGTGTCACATGGCTGGAGCAGGGAGAAGAGCTGGGGTGTGCGGAGAGGTGCCACACACTTTTAAACAACCAGATCTCATGAGAACTCCCTCACTATCATGAGAAGAGCAAGCAGGAAAATCTGCCCCCATGATCCAGTCATCTCCCTCCAGGCCCCACCTCCAGCATTGGGGATTACAGTTCCACATGAGATTTGGGCAGAGACACAGGTGCACACCATATCACATGGGTACGTAAGTGTTCTTTTGTTACTATTCTTTAAGCACATGTGTTATATACTCTTTTTGTGCATGATATATTTCATAATGACAATTATTAAGAAAGAAATGCATTTGCATAAGCAAAGATCAAAAGGTGCAAGTGAGCTTATTTCAACAAAAGAGAGTTTATTACAAAGTGAAAAACAGTTTATCAGAAAGCTAAACAAGAAAAAGCCATAACAAAAAGGAAATACTTTGAATTGACAGAAATATTATATACATTAACGAAGAATTCTACTTTACTGTCCAGTTCAATCTAGTATGAAAGGTTTACAATTATAAATAGACCAGCAACAGAAACCCATAATTAAATGAAAGACAGACAGAGAGAGCGAGCGAGCAAGAGCAGCATTAGAAAGAGATACACCAAAATGTTTTCTCATGCTGAAATGGCAGGATTGTGATGGTGATGGCAGGATTGTGAGTGATTTCCTCCCTTACTTTTTAACATTACAGACAGATTCTGGAGTTAGACAGACATGACCTTGAATTGAGCATGCATAATTCACTGGTCATGAGACCTTAGAAAATTTTCTTAATCTCTCTGAGCTTTAAATTCTTCCCATGTAAAATGAGGATAATAGAGCCTCAGGAATGTGCTGTGAGGTCTTAATGAGATAATATGTATTAGTAGCAGAGCACCTAACTTGTAGTAAGTCAACAAAATTTGTTATAGTTACTTCTAGTGACCATTGACTCCCTTTATTCGCCTTCACCGCATTTATTTTGGGGCACCTTCTCTGGCTCAGGAATTGAGCCATCATCTTGATAGCCCATACCTCAAGCCAGGGTAACAAGGCTCAATGCTAAAACTTTAGATGGAGTTACTGAAAAGAGTTGCCATCTTTTCTCTGATATCACCAGCTCCAAAGATGTAAGTTAGAGCCTAGGCAATGAACATCTTTGGAACCACAAATGGAAATAAAATTAACTCAGAGGGAGATGAGAGGAGAGAGAGAAAGATAAAGAGAAAGATAAAGAGAGAGAGAGATAGAGAGAGAGAGAGAGAGAGAGAGAGACTGAGTCCTGAAGACAACATTGAAGCCCTTGGACCCAGCCACAACTAAACAGAACCACACTTAACTTTTCTGTAAATAAATGTTTTACATAAATTAATTTATGTTTCTGTCACTAGCAATCCAAAACTCCTGGCTAATAAATGAGTTAGTTCCTAAAGTTCAGTTAGAGCAATATAAATCTGCTATTATACTATCAATACATCATTCTCTTTTTTTTCCTATACTGTTTAGTTAGCATGTGTTTTTATTGCTTATTTTCTCATTATTTTTCTATTTTTACCTATGTAGATTATTTCTTTCAAAGTTCTTTTTGAATTATTGCATGTGTTTATTGTCTATGTATGTTTTTTGTGTTCTCTCTGAAATTCTCGCCAGTATAAGAGGCAGAAGAATTACTTGAACCCGGGAGGTAGAGGCTGCAGTGAGCCAAGATCATGCCACTGCACTCCAACCTGGGCAACAGAATGAGACTCCATCCAAAAAAATGAAAAGTAAATGACTATGATTTCCTAAAACAAACACAGCTTTTAGTATTTTTGGTTATTATGAGCTTTTCAGTTAAAGAATTGCTTTCCCAGGAAGTAAAATTAAAACTATATAATTAAAAAATGGAATTACTTAGAAAACATTTTGCTGCTGCTTCTTGTATGTCAGCAAACATGAAAAAAGAAACTGCAATCATGATGAAAAGAAACAAAGCATGTTTAGTTTTAATTTTAATTTTAAATGGGACCTTGGCCCCACCAGGCTGGTCTATAAGGGGGATCTTAATTCACTGCCATCTTTGGTGACAGTGATGGTACCTGTCTCGTGTTTACCTAGCTGAGACACGCAGCAGAGCAACCTGCACTGAAATTTTCAAAGGACTCATCTCAAGATAGAGCCTAGCAAGAATGCAAGTCATTCTTGCATTGCTTTAAGTTAGAATTGGAACCTATCATTTCTAATTTTGTCCAAGGAATTGATTCAAAGTTGTAGTTGGGTGTTTCTTTCAGAGCTTGTAATGTTGCTTCTAGCTTCAAACACATTCAGAGAATGGAAGTTTTATATTAAAAAACACAAGTTATATGGTGTTTTGTGTAACTGATTATTTTACATACACACACATCTATTTTAGGAAAATGCTCCAGAGACAAATAGTGCTCTAACAAATCAGCACTGCATGGAGCAGCATTAAACCATCATCCATAGATTATTTGTATAATACAAAATGATACTCAGTAAATGGAAAATAAACCATCTTTTTCTAAAACTTAAAGCCATTTCCCATACGTCTATAGAGTCATTGAAAATGTGTTCACAATATTCATAGTTGACATCTCTTCAACTGCCGTTCATGTTCGGATGCCCATGTTAATGTTGATCCTTTCCTCTCCTGCATTTGGTTGAGGGAGAGGAAAACCACTTTTCTGATGTGGAATAGCACATCCTGTCTGCTCCCTTCTCAGGACACTGGCGGGTAGGGGGTTGGGTGGAGGGGCAGAGGAAGCAGAGAGCAAAAGGACCTCCATGGGCCTACACACTCAGAGATTGTAAGTGCCAGAGACACTCGAGGAAAATGGTCCCATGTATTTGGGAAAGCTAGACCTCAAACCAGATTAGTTTGGGCTGCTAAACCAAGGGATAGAGATGGAAGGTTCAGGGATGGCATCAGTGGGAGATTGCTGCACCTGTCACTCCCACACCCTCCAATCTCTACAACCCTAGCTGCCAAACCACTGAGAAGCATAATCCATGTGTCCCACTGACTGCCTTTGTCATGAGTCCCACTGGCCACCAGCTCTGCTCCATAGAACAGCCAGTTTAAACTAATGCTGCAGTAAATGGGCAATGTGATCCCTGAGAAAATCTCACTGCAAACCTCTGGGAGGAAGGTTAAGCATCCACCCCAACTGACGCTTCCCGTTCCAGGGCATGGCATTATGAGGGGAAGTGACTGCTCAGCCTAAACTATACTGCCTGCTTCCTGGTGTGTAGTGGGGTACAGTGTCCCACTCCACAATGAGGAGCAGGAGCAGAATTGGTATATGTCCTTTGCGCTGAGCTCATTAGCAAGCTAGTACACCTTCTTCACCCTTTCCTTCCTCTTCTCCTGGCCTCAGGCAGCCTAAAATGGAAACCATAGGAGTTGCATGTCAAGCTGATGGAGCCTTGATGGAGGAGCCCGCATCCCTTAGTCGCTGTCTAGAAGAGAGCTGCCTACTGACCAGGAACACCTGTTTGAGATGACAGTGAGGGAGAAATTAGCTTCTACTGTGTTAGAGTCATTATATATTTGGCGGTTTGTAATAGCAGCTCACATATTCTAATATATAAGCCTATGTGCAAACCCTGATCCTACATTTCAGACAGGGCTCTCTCAGTTTCATAGCACCTTCCATACAATGCTTTCAGACAATCTGTTTTCTCTGGCCATGTTTCTATTTGGTGTTCCAGCATAGCAAGTCCCAGTTCATCCTGAGGGTCTGATTATACCCAGACAAGTGCTCCTCTTTCCCTTTTGCAATGGAAGCAGGGACTGGTTCTTACTTTGAGCCAAAGGAGATGAAAATTTGTCCTCGCCGTCTTCCCCAGATTTCCCCAGATTTATGCAGAAAGACTTCTTTGGTCCTTGATCAATGGCCAGCAGCCAATCATACTTATGACTCCTGAAACATTGATACAATGTCTACTTTCTCATGAATTTTAATGAAAGCGTTTGAGGTTGGGTTTTGTTTTTGTTTTTGTGTTGTTTTTGAGACAGGGTCTCGCTCTGTCACCCAGGATGGAGTGCAGTGGTGTGATCATGACTGACTACAGCCTCAACCTCCTTGACTCAAGAGATCCTCCCACCTCAGCCTCCCAAGTAGCTGGGACTACAGGCAGGTGCCACCACACCAAACTAATTTTTGTATTTTTTGTAGAGACAGGGTTTCACCATGTTGCCCAGGCTGGTCTCAAATTCCTGGGCTCAAGAGATTCCCCCACCTCGGCCCATCTGAGATTTTTTTAAACATTATTAGTGGGGGTGGGGGGCGGAAATAAGGTGAGACGGTTGCTTTGATTTTTACTTTGCACACGGGTGAGTTGAAGACCCACGTTCTTCGTAGACCACAGTTGTTCACACCCGTTAGGTGTAGAAATGAATTAGTCCAGGTATCCATGGCACAGTTTCTTTTCTGAAAGGTTTATCCAAAAACTAAACACATTTTTTAAAAAAATACTACAACAGAAGGAGCAGAGAAGAAAAAAGAGGACAAGGGGGAGACAAGGAAAGAAGGAGAAAGAGAGAGATTTACTGAACTTAGAGTATTTGTCTCCAAGACACTCTGTGTGATGGTTAATAGTGAGTGTCAACTTGATTGGATTGAAGGAGGCAAAGTATTGTTCCTGGGTGTGTCTGTGAGGGTATCGCCAAAGAAGATTAACATTTGAGACAGTGGGCTTCGAGAGGCAGACCCACCCTCAATCTGGGTGAGCACCATCTAATCAGCTGCCAGCACTGCTAGAATAAAGCAGGCAGGAGAAGATGGAAAAGCAGACTTACTGAGTCTTCTGGCCCTCATCTTCCTCTTGTGCTGGATGCTTCCTGCCCTCAAACATCAGACTCCAAGTTCTCCAGCTTTGAACTCTCAGACTTACATCAGTAGTTTGCCAGGGACTCTCAGGCCTTTGGTCACAGACTGAAGGCTGCACTGTTGGCTTCCCTACTTTTGAGGTTTTGGGACTCAGACAGATCCACCACTGGCTTCCTTGTTCTTCAACTTGCAGACAGCCTGTTGTGGTACTTTACCTTGTGATTGTGTGAGTCAATTCCCTTTAATAAACTCCTGTCATATATACATATATCCTATTAGTTCTGTCCCTCTGGAGAACCCTGACTAATACACTTGGCCTGGGCGAGTGGGGTTTACCTGGATGTTGAGTCTGAGTGGACTCTGAACCTGGACTCGCCCTCTGCCCTTGGCTCATCTCTTAAGAAGCACCCAAACTTCTTTTCATCTCGGATTCCTAATTCTAACTCTCTGTGCTAACAGCCGGGTATGCAGATGGAAGGAGTGTCGCTGGTCCAGTCGGTGCTGATGCTGACCTCTCTCTTGCATAATCCCAACTGAGGCTTCCACTTGTTTTTCTGCTATCTCTCTTGGTGATGATGGCTGCCAGCTGTCTAGGGGTCTTTCTCAACCTGTCTTCCACCCAATGTCCTGTACCCCATCCTGCCACTCCCAAGAGCACACAAATGGCATCTTACTGCAACGGTACCTTGAATCATCACATATTGATCTGAACCAAGTTGACCAAGAAACATTGAACTTGTAGAGTGAAAAGAAGTCAAACCTGAGAAGAAACTCCTTCCTTCATCAGTAAACTATAGGGCAGATCCTTTTATTTCTGAGGCTCAGCAGCCTTGTCTGCCCTTCTTCCCATATGGGAAATATGTGATCATGCTTGAATGTAAAGATCCCTAAATTGTGACTTGTGGCGGTGAGAGGAGAATACAAGATATTCATACTAACCACTAATCATGACTCCTTGATGGAGGAACAGTCACTTTGTTTTTGTTTGTTTGTTTGCTTGTTTGTTTGGAGACAGGTCTCACTCTGTCTCCCAGGCTGGAATGCAGTGGCGCCATCATAGCTCACTGCAGACTTGAACTCCTGGGCTCAAGTGATCCTCCTGCCTCAGCCTTCTAAGTTGCTATGACTGCAGGCGCATGCCACCATGCCCGGCTAATTCTTTAAATTTCATAGAGATGGGGTCTCACTATGTCACCCAGACTGGTCTCAAACACCTAGCCTCAAGCAATCCTCCCACCTCAGTATCCCAAAGTGCTAGGAATACAGGTGTGGGCCACAGTGTTTGGCCAGGAGCAGCCACTTTGTTATTTCCCAGACAGGAGATCCTTGAGATGTCAGGCCCTGAAGACAATGTGGGTTCCCTCAGAGCTTGGGAGGAGAGGGGGACTAACAGCCACATGTGTCCACGAGTGCTCACAGCTCAATATAACCGAAGCTCCAGGATCCTGCGGCGGGATTGCGGCACCCCGTGCTGCCCTGTGGCTTGCTTTGCTGTCTGTACTCACTTCACCACCACAGGCCAGAGGTCCAGCAGCCAGACCTTCTGGCTGTCCACACGGGAAGTGCAAACACAAAGATGTTGTCTTTGGGCCTTCATCAAGTGGAACGGGTGCATGAAGAATGCGTAAGTACAGGGTAAGCATGGAATTCTTCACCTGTCAAGTGAGAACAGTACTGATACAGTTCATGAGAGGATTAAAGGAGATAATGTATATGAAGCATTTAGCAGTGTACCAAACACCTGGGAAATGTTGACTTTTGTTTTTGTTTTTGTTTTTGTTTTAGACAAGAGAATATAAAATGGTCTACTGAGAAAGTTCAGACCACAAGCTCAAAGACCGTGTGATAACATCACCACATCATCCTCTCCCTATTCATGCCTCTTTGAACTTGGCAGTAGACTCGTTTTTCTTTCCTGGCTGAATTTACCTTGACGTATTGGTGTTTATGTCCAGGAACCAAACCATAGCTACCATGTTGTGAGGTGTCTCCCTTTGGCCACCCGCCTATCCCCTAAACTACCGGAGACCACAGGCACTAATTAATAAACAGCATGACATGATTTTATCATAAAGTAATTGATGAAGTTTGGGCACAGATGCTGAGTGTGATTTTTTTTTTTTTTTTTTTTTGAGACAGAGTTTTGCTCTTGTTGCCCAGGCTGGAGTGCAACGGCACAGTCTCGGCTCACTGCAACCTCCGCCTCCCAGGTTCAAGCGATTCTCCTGCCTCAGCCTTCCAAGTAGCTGGGATTACAGGTGCCTGCCACCACACCCAGCTAATTTTTGTATTTTTAGCAGAGACAGGGTTTCACCATGTTGGCCAGGTTGGTCTCGAACTCCTGACCTCAGGTGATCCGCCCGCCTCGGCCTTCCAAAGTGCTGGGATTATAGGCACGAGCCACCGTGCCCAGCCCAAGCTGAGTGTAAAGTATGAGTCCAGTTGATTTGATGACTCACGCTGAAAGGACTGGCCTGTGGTGGTGCATACAGAGCCTGATGCACCACATATGATCTTGGGCACTCCTGGGCTAACCCCATACGAGCCTGCTTGCCTCCCCGCCGGGCTGTTGTGGGAGGCCCACTCTCTGCTGGTGCCCCTGCTGTTACACCTGCTGTACCCATCTCTGAATGTGGTTCCTTCCCTGACCAGAGGAAGCTGGCCCATCAGTCAGGGCCCAACAAAGACCAAGGGGCAGCACTCACTCCCCTCCTCTCTGCCGCCTGTACCCAGCCTCAGCAGTCAAAGTCGTGACCCTTCCCCTCTGTGGGCAGGGATCCCTCCCCTCTCCCACTGGACCTTGAGTGGCACAAAGGAGTGATATGCTTGGAATCTCGGCTCTCTATGTCAGAAGGAAGAACCTGCTCTTAGATTCACCTCTGGACTAGGAAGTCAGCCTTGACCTAGAGACAACACGAACAAGAAAATGTTTGCTGCCTTAAGGTGATGGATACCCCATTTACCCTAATGTGATTATTACATATTGCACGCTTGGATCAAAATATCTCATATACCCCATAAATATATATACCTACTATGTACCCATTAAAATTAAAAATTAAAAATATAAATTCCCAATAATGTAAAAATGACAACCAAAAAAAGAAAAGAAAGAGTCCGGACACAGGGCTCATGCCTGTAATCCCAGCACTTTGGGAGGCCAAGGTGGGTGAATCACCTGAGGTCAGAAGTTTGAGACCAGCCTGGCCAACATGGTGAAACCCCGTCTCTACTAAAAATACAAAAATTAGCTGAGTATGGTGGTGTGCACCTGTAGTCCCAGCTACTGAGGAGGCTAGGGCAGGAGAATCATTTGAACCCAGGAGTCAGAGGTTGCCATGAGCTGAGATCATGCCACGGCATTCCAGCCTGGGTAACAGAGTGAGACTCCGTCTCAAAAAAAAAAAAAAAAAAGAAGGAAGGGAAGGGAAGGGAAGGGAAGGGAAGGCTAATTCCTCTCAGAGAAAAGATACTCATAGACAAAGATCTGAGCCTGAGTCAGCTTTAAAATGATCCAGGCACCTTGGAAAGCAAAATGTGCCTTCCGTCCCTAAGGATGGAAGGTGAACCAGAGATAACAGCAAGGCTAAGGTTGGGACGGGAATAGATCTTTCTTGAATACACCACATGCTTGCAATTCTGTAAATAAACAATTTTAAATTCTGACAATATTTTTTAGAGACAGGATCTCACTAGGTTGCCCAGTCTGGCCTCAAACTCCCAGGCTCAAGCAGTCCTCCCACCTAAGCCTCTTGAGTAGCTGTGACTACAGGGGCACATGACCACACCTGACAAATTATGACAATTTAAAATGTTAAATGATTTTTTTATAGCCAGGCGCCATGGCTCACACCTGTAATCCCAGTACTTTGGGAGGCCAAGGCGGATGGATCAGCTGAGGCCAGGAGTTCGAGACCAGCCTGGCCAACATGGTGAAACCCCATCTCTACTAAAAATACAAAAATTAGCCAGGTATGGTGGCACACACCTGTAATCCCAGCTACTCGGGAGGCTGAGGCAGGAGAACCGCTTGAACCTGGGAGGCAGAGGTCGCATTGAGCTGAGATCACGCCACTGCACTCTGGCAGTAAATTTCTTTTTTTCCAAATATGGTCACATTCACAAGTTCCAGGGATTAGGGTGTGCACATTTCTTTTGGAGTGTCACCCTTATTCGCTATACTGCCATATTAACATGATTAGTTTGTTGTGTTACAGCAGGTTAAAACAGAGGCTTGACTAATACACCTGGGCCTTGCCCTGAGTGGCCAGCACAGGATGTTACCCATAACGGGCACTCAATTTGTGCTTAGGAAGTTGACCTAAACATCTAAGATTGGACGATCAGGAAGACAAAACCACTTCCCACAACGCTGCTAACAAGATTGTCTCCTGTTTCTTTTCTTCAAAAGTCATTACAAAGCCTGGGTAACAGAGTGAGACCCTGTCTCTTTTTCTTTTTCTTTTTCTTTTCTTTTCTTTTTTTTTTTTTTTTTTTTTTTTTTTTTTTTTTTTTTTTTTTTTTTGAGATGGGAGTCTTGCTCTGTCGCCCAGGCTGGAGTGCAGTGGCACGATCTCAGCTCACTGCAACCTTGACCTTCCAGGTTCAAGTGATTCTTCTGCCTCAGCCTCCCAAGTAGCTGGGACTGCAGGCACGTGCCACCACGCCAAGCTAATTTTTTGTGTTTTTAGTAGAGATGGAGTTTCATCATGTTGGCCATGATGGTCTCGATCTCCTGACCTTGTGATCCACCTGCCTCAGCCTCCCAAAGTGCTGGGATTACAGGCATGAGCCACTGCGCCAGGCCAAGACCCCTGTCTTTAAAAAAGAATAAGAAGGACCAAGTCCAGAAGACGTTGAAACCACTCTGGAATTAGCTAAGAAGACAGTGACCAGGCAACCTGAGTGAAAGGGAGCTGACTCTCCCCACCTGGCAGTGGGGTGGGTAGGGGAAGGTCAGTCAATCGCAGGCAGAGATTGGGGGAGAAGTGAGAGCCCCACTGGGGCAGAAAGCTTGCTCTGCAGCAGCACAGGCAGCTGGCAGACAACACAGTTGAGAAGGGACAATGTCCTGTGCCCGACACCAGGAAGGAGTTCCATAAGCAGGTTTCTCCCCTCCTCCTCACACTGACATCCTCCATTACCAGCAGCTTTGCACATCTGCATTCCTCCTTCTCTGATCCTGTCTACTGCAGAGCTAAGGCCGAGTCTTCTCTTTCCTATGTATTCCCACTCAGCTTCCAGTAAAGAGCGTTTCATGGAGCAGGTGTTGGATAAACATTTGTTGAATTAAAAGCACGGTCCTGAAAGTGCGATCGAATCCAGGATTGCCTGGTGACTTGGGAGTCAAAGGAAAGTGTAGAAAGGTGGTCTGAGGTCAATTTCCAGCCAAGCCATCTCTAAAGACCTGGTTCATCGCCCCTTCCTTCTATTAACGTTGGTGCAAAAGTAATTGCAGTTTTTGCCATTGCCTCAGTGGCAAAAACCACAATTACTTTTGCAGCAACCTAATACCTTGACTCAATGCCCCTGTTATGTAGAATTGTATATGCACCTCTTTGTACCCCAATAATCCCCGTGCATCCTTCTATCATAATTCTCACCCCACCATTCTTAAAATGTGCTTGCATGAACTCCGTTGCCTTCTCATTTGATGATAAGATCTTTGAGGACCGACATCATCTAATTCATCTCTGCATCTCTAACATTTAGATTAATGGTAACAGCTTGAACTCTGCAGTCAAATAGGATCATATTCAAGCTCTTCCTCTTATGTGTGACCTTGGAAAGCTTTCATTACTTAACCTCTCTAAGCTGAATGAGCTGATGGAGGATTGTTGAGAATTATTATTCTCCATAATAATAATATTATTATTACCATCACTTTTTAATAAATTATTTATTATTAATGCAGGGACAGCATTTAATTTGATACCTGGCACAATCAATTGTAGTTAAATAAATGGTTAAAAGTTCACAGAGGCTGATTTTTCACCCTCTTCCTGCCTGTGTTACTGTCTTTTCCAAGAAACTGATCCAAGAAATGATAAGTGTGATGTGTATGGCTGCTGATTCCAAAATTCTCTTTTCGTGCTTTCAGATTCCCAGCACAGACATTCCAAGTTCTAGTGCTCCACATAAACCAGTCCTTGATTTCAGAATTTCTCTAGCTTCACTTTCCCAGTGCAACACCACCCGATGACCGTGGCTTGCCAGAATTCTCCATGACGGGGACTGCATCATTGTCACAGCCGTTGTCATTATGATGTCACCGTTATCTCGCCTCATCCATTTCTGTCATTATGTCAATGTCTCATTTCCTTCTCTGGTGAAAAAAAGGAAAAGGCTCACAGCCCACCCTGGATCTATCAAAAGTGTAGAAACCAAACTAGAAAATTTCAAAGTGAAATTTAAATTGCCCCAAGAAATAACACCCGCAGCATGAACTTTCAAAGTTGCTCAAACCCACATAGAGGAAAGAATGATATACACCAAAAATGAACGGTACATGGAAACGTGTAAGATTGTGTTCTACCAATGTATACAGTTCAGAGTTAAACACACGGGGGAGTAAGTTCAATTTTCCAAAAAAAAAAAAAGAGAGAGAGAGAATTTCCTATTGAGAAATAAAGTCAAGCTAATAATTAAGGAAAGTAGTGAATTAACGAGAAGATCCAAAAATATATATATATTTGAGACTGGGTCTGCTTTGTCACCCAGGCTGGAGTGCAGTGGTGCAATCTCAGCTCACTGCAGCCTCGACCTCCTGGGCTCCAGAGATCCTCCCACCTCAGCCTTCCAAACTACTGGAATTACAGGTGTGAACCACTGCACCCAGACCAAAAATCAATTTTTTAAAAAATCAGAATAACTTATGAAAAAGAGAAAAGTCAATCAGGCCAGGCATAGTGGCTCACATCTGTAATCCTATCACTTTGGGAAGCCGAAGTGGGAGAATCACTTGAGCCCAGGAGTTTGAGATGAGCCTAGGTAACATAGTAAGATCCCATCTCTATTTTTCAAAAAAATTAAAACTTAGCTGGGTGTGATGGCACATGCCTGTGGTCCCAGCTACTAGGGAGGCTGAAGTAGGAGGATTGCTCAGGCCCAGGAGGTGAAAGCTGCAGTGAGCTGTGATCACACCACTGCACTCCAGCATGGGAGACAGAGTGAGATCTTGTCTGAAAAAAAAAACAGAAAGAAAAGTCAAACCACAAAGTTGAAAAATAAGGATGTTTAAATCAGTATTTAATATTGTTCAGCCCTGAAAATAAAATAACTAATATCCTATAAGTCTCTGGATTATGTATTTGCTAAAGTATCAATTCATCACAGTAGACAGGGCAGCCAGATAATTCTAACCAAAAATAATCTGCTTTGCATCTCAAATGACCCAGCAGAGCTAGCCCTGTGCCAGTGCATCCTTCACCAAGCTGTCCCGGTGACAACATGACAACATGTCACTGATATTTACTTGCAGACTCCAAGTATCCAGAGAGCCAAACCCACTGAATCTCAGATCTGGCACCATCCGCTCAGATCTCGTAACCCCCTTTGCTCCCCTCCTCTTCACCCTGGTCTGCTCCGTGAGTGCTCCAGAGGCCACCACTGTGGGTGAATGAGACTGATGATGATGGCTAATGAGGGTGTTGTCACTGTGAATGCTGACAGTCAAGTTTGGGTGGGTCCAGTTTAGACTGCTAGGATTGTAGGCTCTGGTTTCTGCCTTAAAAGGTAATGACAAATGTCAACATGCTGCAGATGGCAAAAGCAAGGTGTCACCTTCTGACTCATTTAACATTTTTATTAGTGATCCAGGAGCTCGTAAATGGCATGTTACTATTATCTGCAAATGACACCGTATGGGACAATGAGCACATAAGAAGGTAATGCGGCAGACAGTCCCAGGGGCTCGAACAAAGGAAGAGAACCGAATGTCAAGTTGGCGAAAAGAGATGAGCTAATAGGCTTAGGCAGGATGAGACAAACCACAGATAATGGATGGGCTGACTGGCCAGCGCAGATGATGGAAACTCCTAGAGTGAGTCACAGCCCATCACCCTCTTCTCCACTCAAAACTGAAGCTGTCACTGTCAGGTCACTCTGTTGATGTGAGGCTTAAACCACCATCTGGGGGCCATGTGCGCACTTTCATAGTAAAAAACAATTATTAATAGAATGATGAATCTAAGGCGGAGTGGGTGCAAAGACAGAGAACACTGGAGAATTAGGGGAAGAAAAAGACTAGGCTTTCTGCAAAGGTCAGGGGTGTAGTGTAAATATCCCCTCTGTTTCCTTCTGTTACTTACATGCTCCTACACTGCTTTCTCAGTCACAAGGTGAATGGAACCTCAAACGCTCACTCTCAAGTTGGTACTGGCAACGTATGGCTTGGGTCCACAGATCCTAAACCCATGTTTAACTTCAGTCCAGGTTCTTTCTATGTGGCTCTTGATTTCTCAGTGAAAGGCCCTAGGCTTGGAGGAAACCCTTCTAGAGGAAGGAAAACACCTCCAAGATTACCCAGTATCTCTTTGCCCTTAATAATCCACGGCTTAAGAGGACGTAGAACCTTCTTCTCTGGAGGCCTTCAAGGAAAAGGCCAACAAAAATTACAAAAATAGACAAATGGGATAGGGCAGGAGTGGGAGAGTTAGTAGGAGCCGGAGACAAACAGCCCCACTTTAATCTATTTAATCTGAGGTTCTACAGAAGGTTTCATTTATAATTTGCTCCTAACGGTTTTTGAAACTCTCTGTTGTTATTGGTTTCCTGCCTTTATTCTTCCTTGTCAGCAAGTGTAGTCTTAAGCAATTCACTGTTCATTAACACTTTCAGAGAGAATTAAAGGAATAAAACTCAAAAGGGGTAGGGGGTAAAATGTTATGAATCCCAAACTCACCTGAGCGAGAGAAATGGTTTAATTGATGTCTTAGGCATCATCTAAAATAAGAATCTTATTCTAATTACAGAGTCCTCCTTAGAATCAAGGTAAGAAATCATATTCTCTATTTTTTTGCATTTTTCTTTTCCTTCTCTTTTTTTCTTAAATGCTTGTGTGATTATATGACCCTTGATACTCAAATCCTGGGATACTGTCTATCCTAATGACGGCTCATTCCCTCCCCCATTTATAGAATGAAATATAAATCTGCTGATTCTTTTTTTTTTTTTTTTTTTTTTTTTTTTTTTTTGAGACAGAGTCTTACTGTATCACCCAGGTTGGAGTGAAGTGGAACAATTTCAGCTCACTGCAACCTTCACCTCTCAGGTTCAAGCGATTCGCCCACCTCAGCCTTGCAAGTAGTTGGGACTAAGGCGCGCCCAGCTACGTTTTTGTATTTTTTTGGTGGAGACAGAGTGTTACCATGTTGGCAAGGCCGATCTTGAATTCCTGACCTCAAGTGACCTGCCCACCTCAGCCTCCCAAAGTGCTGGGATTACAGGCATGAGCCACCATGTCTGGCACTATTCTTATCTTACTGAGACCTTGTTCAAAATAGTTTTCTATTGGAAACATGTGGTGTCCAGATTCTGGTGACAATGGGAGGCGGTAGAGGGATGAAGGAGCATTTTTATTTTTATTTTACTTTTATTTTTATTTTTATTTTTGAGATGGAGTCTCACTCTGTCACCCAGGCTGGAGTGCAGTGTAATTACCAGTGTAGTTACCATTTGTGTAATTCACATCCACATAATCAGAATTACGATTATGGTCATGTAGTGGCATTATCATGGCTCACAGCAACCTCCACCTCTGGGGCTTAGGGATTCTCCCTCCTCAGCCTCCTGGGACTACCAGCAGGAGCCACCATGCCCAGGTAAATGGGAGCACTCTTCTGAGTCACCACAGGACACCTGGGGAGGTGGGTACCTCTGCAAAGATACTCGGCTCAGGCTCATGGTATCTTAGTCACCTCTACTCTGCAAATGAGGTAGCGATAGCAGTAATCCTCTAAGAGAAAATCAGAGTTTAGCAGGCAGGCAGAGACTTTGGTTTTGAATTAGGAAAAAGCCCAGAAGTCTTCAATCAGCCATCACATTGGTCCTACCTCTGTCAGGAATGCTTGTGATAGAGACCAGTTCATTAAAAAAAAACCTCACAGCTGAACAAAGTCAGGCTTCTCTAAAGGGAAAATCGGCTTTTGGTGGGTGGTAAATGCATGGTAAATAAGGATGTTTTGTGCAAAAGTAATGAGTCAGAATGAATACGTGGAGATTAGGACAGATTTCAGGAGATAGGGCACGTGTAGGTTTCATTTTAGAACACTCCCCTTGGAGATACTGATCCTCCTTGACACAGTCATAGTGGTTTCTGTTTTCCAAACCAAACCCTGACTCATTCAGATGTTGAAAAATCATCTCAAACTTAATGTGTCTAAGATCAAATTCATGCTCACTCCCAAACTTTCCTACAAATGGCAACTCCATCATTCCAGTTGCTCAGATAAAAAGTCTTGAAGTTTCCCTCTCTCTTTCTCTCTCTCTCTCTGCCTTCCTGCCTCCCACAGACACATGTACATATATCCCCTACATGAAACCCACCAGCACATCCCACTGGCGGACCTTCCAAGTTCAAATTCATTCCCAATCTGAACCATTTTACCATCTTTCCACCTCCACTCTGTTCCCTGGCCCCCTAACTGGTCTCCCTTAAAGGTCTAAGTCAGATGATACTTATTTATTCAAAAACTCTCCAACAGCATCTCAGTTTACTCAGTGTGAAATCCAAAGAACTACAAGCAACCCAGTCCTCTGCCACCTCTTCCATCTCCTCCCTCCAGGTTTCATCTTCCCCTTGTCCCTACCTCCTTGCTGCTCATAGACCACACAGGTGTGCTCTGTCCTCAAGGTTCCCACTCTCTGCCCATCACACTCCATCCCCAGCACCCCTTCACATCCTCCAGATCGCTGCACCCATGTCAGCTAATTAAAGAGGACTTCCTTCAACACCCTACATAAAATAGCACTGCCCACCCACACTCCCAACTCCTTTACCAGACTTTGTTTTCTCAGGAGCAGTTCCACCACCTGGTGTATCTGATGATGTGTTAGCTTTCTCTCCCAACTACAGAATGTCAGCTCCATCGGGGCGGGAACTTTGTTTCACTGCTGTATTCTCAGGATCCGAAACAGTGACTGACACTGTGATTGACATCACAGAAACTCCACAAGTCCTCGCCACATGAATAATATCCCCCGTTTCTCTATTCATAGAGTTTCCTGTCTATTTCCTTAGGGTTCTTCCCTTCCCACGCCCCATCAAAAAAGTTCTTTTGAAAAATGTCTACCCTATCCAGGCTGGTGTGAAGGAACAGGTGATGTGTCTACACCAGACTTGACAGCAGGGAAATTATGTCCCGATGGCCAGGCATAGTGATAGCAGGGGCCACGTCAGGCTGAGGTATTAGAAGGAATAAATGGACCTGAGGCAGGTTCAGAGAGGAAACCATAGAATGACAGGACTTGGGTCAGCCCAAAGCACTAATCTCTCCTCTTCATTGTTTTCCTCAGACAGAAAGTAATACCCAGAAAGAGTAAGTGACTTTCCCAAGGTCATAGAAATATATATTGGGAAAACTGGACATGCAGATTAAATCTCCACACTGTGTCCCAGCATTATTTTCCTCTAAACTGCATTTGCAAGGGGGAAGAAATTGTTGTTTTTTTTAAAAAAAATGTTTAAGCTCATTTTCTTTCTGGGTATTAATTGATGAATCCATTGCAATCCTAACCCTTTTATGTTCCCCATGTTTTTCGATGACTTGCATAAAGATAAAAAAAGGCAAGCTTATCTAATTTGCATGTGACACAAATCCAAGGGGAAATAGCTAATATAATAAATGACAGAAGCATGATCAAAAAGAGGTTGATGAGCTAGTGCAATGAGCTAAAACTGACAAGACAGAATTTAGCAGGAGTTCCAAAATTTAACTACAAAAACATAGAAAGGAAGGAAAGAGGATGTAGCAGCCATGCTTGTGAAAACTACATCAGTGCTTCAGGCCACAGCAGAGGTTTAACTAGAGGAATCCAGTGGAATATACAAGCCTGCGCCCCACGCACTGGGGATTCTGACTCAGTAGACAGACAACCATATGTTTTTTAAAGTGCTTCACAAATACACTTCAGTTTAAAAACCCCAGTCTACGGCAAGATCAGGGTCAATCATGAATGAATGTAACATAGCACCCACAAACACCCTTGTGGTCTTGGGCTGCATGAATAGAAAGACAGACTCTAAAATACAGATGATCAGCCAGGCACAGTGGTGCAGGCCTGTCGTCCCAGCTACTCGGGAGGCTGAAGTGGAAGGATCGCTTGAGCAAGGAGCTTGAGACCAGCCTGGACAACACAGTGAGACCCCTCTCAAATTATTATTTTTAAAAGGTGACCATATTTCCTGTTCTATGTCAATCAGCCTCCTTATTCATTTAATTACTGATTCACTCATCCGTTCATAACTTTGATGAAGTGCCTATTAAGAGTTAGGCATTAGGTTTGCTATAATGAGAAGTCAGACATAACCCTGTACTCACAGAGCTCACAATCTTTTGGGAGAATGTTACTCATGTAACTGGTATCTCTGGCTTCACCAGTCTGCAAGCGAACATGAGGACCACCTTGCAGTATCACTCCAGATCTCAATGTTCCTCATCTCCATAGGTTTGCATCGCAAGAAGTCCAGCCTGTTCCTAGAATTTCTCTCCCTAGATATCTGCAAGAGTCTGCAGGTGAGCTTAAAAGTGTCCAGAATTCATTCTGGATTTCTTCTAACTTTTTTTTTTTTTTTTAAATTTAGAGACAGGGCCTTGCTCTGTCATTCAGGCTGGAGTGCGGTGGCACCATCATAGCTCACTGCAGCCTCAAACTCCTGGGCTCAAGTGATCCTCCCACCTCAGCCTCCTGAGCAGTAGTTGAGACTACAGATGCGTGCCACCACACCTAGCTACTTTTTTTTTTTTTTTTTTTTTTTTTAAGAGACAGAGTCTTGCTCTGTTGCCCAGGCTGGAGTGCACCAGCACAGTCTCGGCTCACTGCAACCTCCGCCTCCTGGGTTCGGCAATTCTCCCACCTCAGACTTATGAGTAGCTGGAATTACAAGCATGTGCCACAACACCCTGCTAATTTTTATATTTGTATTTTTAGTAGAGACGGGATTTCACCATGTTGGCCAGGCTGGTCTTGAACTCCTGACCTCAAGTGATCCACCCACCTCAGCCTTCCAAAGTACTGGGGTTACAGGTGTGAACCACTGCACCCGGCCTAATTTTTTAATTTTTTGTAGAGACTGAGTCTCATCATGTCGCCCAAGCTGGTCTTGAACTCTTGGGCTCAAGTGATCCTCCTGTTTCAGCCACTCGAAGTGCTGGGATTACAGGCATGAGCCACCACACCTGGCCTCTTCTCACTTCTTGATGAGAGGATGGGAACTTTCATACTCAATCCAAGAGCCAAGATTATATAACCAATGACTTCAGTACTAATTGCAAAGGAAATTTCCACCACAGCCAGTCTCTCATTTTTATGGTGCTGTGACCTGTTTAACGAAATAAAACAGAAAATACTCCCTCCCTACGCGTGCAGTATCCTACAGCAAAGATGCCAGTGTCTTCAAATGTTAACCTTCATGTAATTCACATCCACATAATCAGAATCACCAGCCTCACACCACCATCTCCACCTACCCCAGCCTGGCTAGGTCCTGATGAATTCTATAACCAGTATTATCTACCCCTCCAAGCCTGTGGACCCAATGCTGAGGGTGGCTTGAGGTCATCTCTTCTTGTCCATACAGTGAGTTCCTCTCAGAGACCTTATTCTCGTCTGAGCCGCTTCAGACTATTAGACGTGTTTTTATATCCTTGCGGCTCTGTGGGGGGTCAGAGTCCCATACTGTCCATCAGGGGAGCTACTTCAGTGCCAAATGGAAGTGTCTGTGAATAAACAGTCTCCCTTTCCAGCATCAACTCTTCATCTCCAATGCCCTTCCCAGACAAAAGTATGTTGAACTCAGAACGCTGAAATTAGTTCTAGGAACCAGATTTTAAAGGGTCATGAACAAGCTGGAGTTTACTCAGAAGACATTGGACAAGAAAGAATGATAGAAGGAATTAAACATGTTAGGCCTGGTCCCCTCTGAATCTGTGATTCCCTGAATGGCACAAGAAAGCAAGCATTTGGTAGAGAATGTTTGGATTTTGAACAGAAGTTCTCTGAAAAGGAATTTGAAGGAAAAAGATTTTATTCCATTGAACAGTCTGCAAAGGAGAGGCATAGCCTTCTATTTAAAGTGAAGGTGCGACCCAGAGAACAAAGGGAGAGTTGAGGGTTTTGTTTTGGTTTTTTTTTTTTTGGAGGGGGGTTTGTTTGTTTTTGTTTTTGTTTTGTTTTGTTTTTTGAGACATAGTCTCACTCTGTCACCCAGGCTCACCGCAACCTCTGCCTCCCGGACTCAAGCAATTCTCCTGCCTCCGCCTCCCGAGTAGCTGGGATTACAGGCACCCGCCACCGCACCCAGCTAATTTTTGTATTATTAGTAGAGACTGGGTTTCACCATGTTGGCCAGGTTGGTCCCAAACTCCTGACCTCAGGTAATCCACCCACCTCGGCCTCCCAAAGTCCTGGGATTACAGGCGCGAGCCACAACACCCTGCCGAGAGTTCAGGTTTTATAGCCAAATTTCTCACCCAGGTTCCCAATCAGGTCTACTTACGCAAATGAAGGATTCAAACTTGCTTAGTTCTGATTGGTCAACACATGAGTTCTGATTGGTAGATACAGCTGAATCCTGATAGGTTGATAAAGCTAAGCCCCGAATGGCCAAGGCAGGTGAGCTCTGATTGATTGATTCAAGTAAACTCTGAAAGTCCTAAAGTTAAGTAAGGATGTGTGGGGTTTTTGAGGAACTCAGCGTACACATATGACCTGTAGTCAGCAAATGGCTGCCTGGTTCTATTTAAAATAGGCCAGGGCAAAGTGGCTCGTGCTTGAACTCCCAGCACTTTAGAAGGCCAAGGTGGGAAGACTCCCTCAGCTCAGGAGTTCAAGACCAGCTTAGGCAGTGTAGCAAAACCCCTTTAAATAAGTAAATAAATAAATAAATAAACACATAAATAAATAGATCCAGTTAGCCACCTAGGATCCCTCTTGAAGAAACGGCTGTTTCAGGTTCACATTTGTTCTCAGGGTAACAGTGTGTACTCTGCTTAGGCCAACAGGCTTGGACTGGAGATGGCAGGAAACAAAACTGAAAGAGATAGTTAGGCCTAGGAAAACATAAGAAACCTGTTCGGGGTTTAGCAGGCCATGAGGACCATGGAGATGTCTGCACAGAGTAGAAGCCCGCTCAGAGCCGGGCTGTGGTCTATAGTGGGTGGAGTGATGATTGGTGCAAGCAAAAGACTAAAGGCAAAGAAAACTGTTAGGATACTCGGCATGATCCAGAGATCAGACAGGAAGTTTCTGAGCTAGAAGAGACACAGTGAGAACAAACAACGGGGAGTTGGATGAAAGAGAAAGTACAGAAGTAGAATTCAGAGGATTCGGCAAATGAGTGGATGGGGAAGAAAACAGGGAAGAGGGAGGTGTCAGACTCGGCCTGCTACTTCAGGTCCAGGTCTATGGATACAAGGTAATGACATCATTAGAAATTTCATTTATTTTATTTTATTTATTTTTTTTTGAGAGGGAGTCTCGCTCTGTCACCCAGGCTGGAGGGCAGTGGCGCAATCTCAGCTCACTGCAACCTCCACCTCCCGGGTTCAAGTGATTCTCCTGCCTCAGCCTCCCGAGTAGCTGGGATTACAGGTGCGCGCCACCATGGCTGGCTGATTCCTTTGTATTTTTGGTAGGGACAGGGTTTCACTGTGTTGGCCAGGCTGGTCTCAAACTCCTGACCTCAGGTGATCTGCCCACCTTGGCCTCCCAAAGTGCTGGCATTACAGGCATAAGCCACCATGCCAGGCCAGAAAGTTTAAAATGAGAAGGATATTTGGGTTGGGAAGGAGAACAGGAGAGACTGAGACAGGTAAATAAAGAGTATTTGTTCTGTTTTGAACATTGTGAAAATTAGCTCCATGTGCCACCTGGCTGGGAATGTTTAGAAGACAGTAAAGAAGGTAGAAATGATCTTCAATGGGATAGGGTGAAGTTGAGGGAGGAAAAAAAACACACACACACGCTACATTAAATAAGCAGGTGACCATTTGTGACCCTGGAGAGAACCATTTCTGCAGAGACGTGGCAATGGGACGTGAAATGCAAGGGTTAGTTAAGGACGCAGTCAATGGGAGGAAGTGGACAAGATAAGACATCTTCATAACAATACAGTCTTTTTCTGATTACAAAAACTCATAGCAATTCATTGCAAAATGTTTTTAAGGAAGTATAAAGAAACCTTACATTTCCCATCCTCCCACCCCCAGAGATAAACACTATGAACATGTTGGGATAGTTCCCTCCAGACATTTTTTTCTCTGCATATATTAGGGAGGTTTAGGTTTTTTAATTGGAATCACACTTTATATGCAGGTTTATTCCTGATAGTTTCACTGAACTTATATCTGGAGAATTTTTATATGTAATTAAACAGTTTTCAAATGCTGTTTTCAATGTTTTGAGCCTAACTTTTGCAAAACTAAACCACAGTTCATGTCAACAGCTAGGGCAATCATTGTTTCAAATCTCTTAATGTTATAAAGCTCCATCTTCCTTGATGTTAGGGAGAACGATAACAGAAAGTTAGCTCCAGGGTATGGGAGGTGGAAGGGAGAGTGATTGAAGGGATTTTGTTTGTTTTTAATGTCGGAAAAACCTGAATTTGTTTTAAGATAGATCCAGGCCTGGCGCGGTGGCTCAAGCCTGTAATCCCAGCACTTTGGGAGGCCGAGACGGGCGGATCACGAGGTCAGGAGATCGAGACCATCCTGGCTAACACGGTGAAACCCCGTCTCTACTAAAAAGTACAAAAAAAATAATAAAACCTAGCCGGACGAGGTGGCGGGCGCCTGTAGTCCCAGCTACTCGGGAGGCTGAGGCAGGAGAATGGTGTAAACCCGGGAGGTGGAGCTTGCAGTGAGCTGAGATCCGGCCACTGCACTCCAGCCTGGGCAACAGAGCGAGACTCCGTCTCAAAAAAAAAAAAAAAGATAGATCCAAGAGAAATTCAGACCGAACACTGAAAGGGCTTCAAGGCTCTGGGGAAGACCTGAGTTTATGGGAGGGTGGTGCTCTTGAGCCTCTCAGCCCACAGACAGACCAAGAAAGACCCCACACCACCACAGTCAACTCACTGCATGAGACATAAACACGGTGCCTGCTACTGTGCAGCCTCATGACCCTCCGCTGTTGGGAACTTGATGTCCTACTCAGGGGACAAAATGGCACCAGAGGAAGTTATCCTGTTAGGTTAACTGTCAGTTATCCTGACTTTCAGGGCTAATGAGATAGTGTCTTCTGAGCTCCTCAGAAAAACAGGCTACCTAGAATTAGGACAAATTCTTGTTCTAATTATTTAGCAGGGCCACGTTGCCTTCTGTCTTCCGATGGTCAGTGTTGGCTCTGGGGGATCAAGACTGCTTCCTTCTCCTTTGCTTTCCATCTCTCCCAGAAGCCAATGTGACTATACCTGCCTGGCCTCCTCGACCTCCTTTTGATCCCTTCCCGGCCCAGCCTCTATTCCATTCCACAAAAGCATTAAGATCCCCGAATGCCAAGGCCTGCGGCTCAGCTCCTGTGCCCTTCAGCAATCCTTGCTGCCTCGGTTTGCTGCACATAATCCTCCACAGAGAGCAGCCTGAGGTTCTATGTAAGCGTCAGGCTATCCTCCCCTGAAAACTCTTTTGAAGTTTTTGTTGCTGAAAACACTCAAGTAGTGCATCACTGGAAGAAAAGGAAAGGGAACATGAGTCTCCAACAGCTAAACATCCCTTTGCATTTCGGATCGCCTGAAACTATCATGCGAAAAAGTCAATCAAGCAGCATGTATTAAGCCACGTGCATTGGTGTCACCGCCAGTTTCCCCAAGACAATACTAAGGAAACATGAATGGGAAGAAAGGGCAGAGCTATTCGGTAGCCAGGAGTACCCTCTAGTGTTCAGTCAGAGGCCTTGACTCCCTCCACAGCCCCACAAGCCAAATAAAAATAATATGAAGATAACTCATTGCTAAACAGTGGATTGTTCATCTTGTAGCATCTTAATGTTTTTTTGTATTACCGTGACCGGTCTAGGCCACACAGAGAAAGACAAGCTGTTCTCTTCACAAATTATTCCAACTGAATACAAGATTAAGGCAGCCATGGGTCATTTATTTATTCACTATCCAATAGCAATAATATCCATGTTTGATCATGGAGCAGGGTTATTTTACAACTATTAAGCTAACCCTAGAAAATGTTGTTTTAGTTTTGGAGGGTTTGGGGGATTGTTTGTTTTTTACTGATGCGAGCTCTAAGTTGCCTAGGCTGGAGTGCAGTGGCTATTCACAGGTGCAATCATAGCACACTGTAGCTTCCAACTCCTGGGCTCAAGCAATCCTCCTGCCTCAGGCTCCCCAGTAGCTGGGGCTACAGGCCCCCGCCAGCATGCAAGCTCCAGAATATGTTTTGATGGTAACATCTAGTGCTATCAAAATTGTTAAAAAATTGATAAACTCATACTTTGTGTGTGTATATATACACACATGTATGTATATATACACATATACATGTATATATGTGTGTATATATACACATATTTTTTTTTCTTTTGAGATGGAGTCTCGCTCTGTCACCCAGGCTGGAGTGCAGTATCTCAGCTCACTACAACCTCCGCCTTCCAGGTTCAAGCGATTCTCCTGCCTCAGCCTCCTACATAATTGGAATTGCAGGCACCTGCCAACAAGCCCAGCTAATGTTTGTACTTTTAGTGAGTCAGGGTTTTACCACGTTGCCCAGACTAGTCTCGAACTCCTGACCCCAAGTGATCCACCTGCCTTGGCCTCCCAAAGTGCTGGGATTACAGGTGTGAGCCACCCCGCCCGATCATACTTTGTATATTGATATTTGCTAAACTCATCATTATATATTGGGAAGCAACATTATAATCTGTTTAGGTATCATGAAATATGTTACTGTTTGATCCTGATTCCAAGAAATAATGCAACCGAATTTTTTAAATGATACAAATAGGAAAGTAGACCACAGCTTTATTTACAATAGCTTCTTACTGTTATATTATTCGGCCACTTAAAATAATGATTTTAAAGCCTCTATGTGTGGCTTCATGTAAAATGAAAAAAGCAGGTTGTAAATTGCATGTACAATGTAATTACAAGTTGTAAAATGTGTACATTGTATGGATACGTACAAATACTAGATTGGAATGTAAAATAATAAATACAAATAATATTTGGTCACTTTGTGTTAAAGTAAGAGATTCTATTAGTTATTTGTATATTCTTTGTTTTGTTGTTTTGTTTTTGATTTTTTTATGGCTGCCTTTAAACTGCTTACTAACATGTATCTAGCTTGGAAAAAGGATTTCAGGTCCACAAGACCCTTTCTCAAGTCAAAGCTAAGCCATTAAGTAATTCTCAGCTTGTGGCTTGAGGCCAAATGATCATTTTGTGGTTTTTGTTGCTAAAGCCAAGAACCCTATTAATTGGAAATAAGACATAATGAATACACAACAACAAATGAATTACAAGAAACATCATGGCCTATCAGTAAAACCACATTATATGAATTATACGATGTTAGATGAATTATATGAATATCAAGGATATGAATGTAATGTTGACATGAATAACTTGGAATAAGAGTCTTAATAAAAATATCAGAACATGTAATTGTACATTCACACCTCTTAGCAACAGCTTAATCACATAGGTTGGAAGTAAGTTTGAAGTGCTTTATGTTGATGAAATTGTTAGTGTTAGTTTTTCTTTTGCTGTGAAGTTCTTGTGGTTCAAAATTTTTTATGGCAACTCACCTTAGAGATTAAAAAATCTGGAGTCAAGTAGAGCTGTGCTTAGCCCTCCTCTTGTAGTCAGGAGAAGAAGTTCCTGTGGTCTCAGCAATTTAGCAGGTGACCCAGGAGTGTTCTCAAAACCAGGCAAGCAGTAGCTAGAACAAAGTGATTGTCTAAAATTCAGCTTTACAATGGGCTTTCAGAGAGTGTTTGTAGCATCCAGTTCAGGACTTGTGACAAAGATAAAAATCCTAGCCAGGTTTTGGTCTTTAACTGAAGATTTGGTCTAAGCCACTGGAACAGTCATAGAACAGATTTGAAATCACACCATACTCATGGCTATACGATTCAAAATTAACGACACAACTATCTGAATATCTCCAAATATATGACATGAGGATAAAGATAGAGCCCAGAGAATGTTTCAGAAACAGCCAAACCATTCAAAGGCAGAACAAAGGAAGGGAAGGTATGTTCTTAAAACAGGCCAGTCAGGGACAAATAAATCAATCTTGACAAATAATATTAATCTTCTCATAAATGATTTCCTCACTGAAATTTGTATGCAAATCAATTTGAGAGTAGAAACATAAGGAAAAATGGAAAAATTCACAAAGTAAACGAATAGCCTTTCTAATGATGAACATATTGGCTGGGCATGGTGGCTCACACCTGTAATCCCAGCACTTTGGGAGACTGAGGTGGGTGAATCACTTGAGGTCAGGGGTTCGAGACCAGCCTGGCCAACATGGTGAAGTCCTGTCTCTACTAAAAATACGAAAATTAGCCGGGCCTGACAGCGTGTGCCTGTAATCTCAGCTACTCAGGAGGATGAGGCAGGAGAATCACTTGAGCAGGAGCAGCAGAGGTTGCAGTGAGCTGAGATCGCACTACTGCACTCCAGCCTGGGTGACAGAGCAAGACTCCATCTCAACAACAACAAAAATTGCTGAACATATTATAAAAGAAATAAACCCATGGTGAAATAGTCATAGTTCAGCATGTAAGGATATGCATTCCACTTGCCAACAAAAAACATTAAGATCCTGGCAAGTGCAATATGAAACTCACTGCAGAGTGAGTCGAGTATCTGAGCTGGAGTTGCCCTTAGCTTCATGGTATAAAGTTGGATATGGGTTATACTGAGGAGAAAATAAAGTTTTGTTTTCTTTTGCCTGGAATGAATTCCATTATGCAACTTCAGAACCAGCATTCAGGGTCCTGAGTGGCCTCTCGTAGCTTCCAATTGCAGCTCCCTCTCCTTGTCCTCTTTTCCTCTTCTGACATCCAAACTTTTTTTCCTTTTTTCTTTTTGGAGACAGAGTCTCGCTCTGTCACCCAGGCTGGAATGCAGTGGCACAATCTCGGCTCACTGCAACTTCCGCCTCCCGGGTTCAAGCAATTCTCTGCCTCAGCCTCCCGAGTAGCTGGGATTGCGGGCGCCTGCCACCACGCCCAGCTAATTTTTGTATTTTTAGTAGAGATGGGGTTTCACCATCTTGGCCAGGCTGGTGTTGAACTCCTGACCTCAGGATCCGCCTGCCTCAGCCTCCCAAAGTGCTGGGATTACAGGCGTGAGCCACTGCGCCTGACCCCAAACTTTTAAAAGAAAGGAATCACAGACAGGGTTGTTACTGGGCACTCCCCAGTCTTAAACAAGGACACAGATCTTTTCAAAGTTGTTTTTATTGCCCTTAAATGACACTATTGAAAGCTCACTGGTGTCCTAACTCTGGTAGGTGGTTAGCAATGGGGTGAGGTGGGGGAAATGGAAGAGCAGGTGCCCTGTATTAATCCATTCTCACACTGCTATAAAGATACTACCCAAGGCTGGGTGACTTATACACAAATAAGGTTTAATTGACTCACAGTTCCACATGGCTGGGAAGGCCTCAGGAAACTTATATTCATGGTGGAAAGGGGAAGAAGTCACCTTCTTCACAAGGCAGCAGGAAAGACAGAGAGAAAAGCAAAGGAGGAACTTGCCAAACGCTTATAAAACCATCAGATCTCATGAGAACTCACTATCACAAGAACAGCCTGGGGAAAACCGCCCCCATGATCCAATCACCTCCCACCGGGTTCCTCCCTCAATACCTGAGTTAACAATTCAAGATGAGATTTGGATGGGAACAAAAGCCAAATCATATCTTGCCTCAAGACCAAAAATGAGTGTTAATCGGAGACAGTTTAGAAGTTAATCCTTTTTGTAGGAAGAGAAAATGGCATCAAGACAGCCAGCAGAGATAAATTGGGTTAAATTAGTAAATTTAGAAGAACCCAAACAGAACAGCCAGACCTTGTAGTAAGAGACAGGGAGTGGGAAAAAGAGAAAGACAAAAAGGAGAACTATTGAATAATTTGCATCTGTCGGCAGGGCGCAGTGGCTCACGCCTGTAATCGCAGCACTTTGGGAGGCCGAGGCGGGAGGATCACGAGGTCAAGAGATCGAGACCATCCTGGCTAACATGGTAAAACCCAGTCTCTACTAAAAATACAAAAGAATTAGCCGGGCATGGTGGCGGGCACCTGTAGTCCCAGCTACTCAGGAGGCTGAGGCAGGAGAACGGCGTGAAGCCGGGAGGCAGAGCTTGCAGTGAGCTGAGATCACGCCACTGCACTTCAGCCTGGGCGACAGAGCGAGACTCCATCTCAAAAATAAAACATAAATAAAAATAAAAAGTAAAAGAAAAATTTGCATCTGTCATCTCAAAAGTCAGCAGGGGGTCCAACTAAGGCTGAACTGCATATGTCCACTGTTAACTGACCTGGGAGCTCACTGCCCTCCTTTTGGCAATTGCATTAGGGTAAGAAAAAAACACATTCCAAGAAAGAAAATTGCAGTGTAAGTCCACTCTACATGCAGACTAATTGGCTCCATCCTTGAGGGGGAAGGTCAAAAGAAAATTCCAAGGAATTTGTGCTTTGGACAAAGAACAAACATGATGAATCTGATTTCTGTACTTAAGGAATGAGTTGGACTTCTGAGGGCTGTTGACTTGTTTTTTCTCCTACTGGTCAACCAGGGAATAAAGTCATGCAACTGACACATACACACCCTTTCTTGGTTCTACGTATGAAAGGAAAATAAATCATGGGACCCCAAAATCACTAAGCCACAGGGAAATGTCAAGCTGGGAACTGCGTCAGGCAAACCTGCCTCCCATTTTATTCCAAAATAAGATAGCTACAAATACTTTTTTAAAAACTACATACCTTGGCCGGGCGCAGTGGCTCACGCCTGTAATCCCAGCACTTTGGGAGGCCGAGGCGGGTGGATCACAAGGTCAGGAGATCGAGACCATGGTGAAACCCCGTCTCTACTAAAAATAGAAAAAATTAGCCGGGTGCAGTGGCGGGCGCCTGTAGTCCCAGCTACTCGGGAGGCTGAGGCAGGAGAATGGCGTGAACCCGGGAGGCGGAGCTTGCAGTGAGCCGAGATTGCGCCACTGCACTCCAGCCTGGGCGACAGAGCAAGACTCCGTCTCAAAAAAAATAAATAAAAAAATAAAAAAAAAAATTAAAAAAATAAATAAAAAAAAATAAAAACTACATACCTTGCTCACAATTTGCCCGCAAGGAAATTCCTTGTGGGCCTCAAGATCTTTACCCTAAAACAGTTCTGCTGAATTTCACCCTGGCAATGTAAATTGACAGCTTATCTTCACAGGTGCCAGACAGAAAGTCATCCCTCTGCTCACCTGAGACAAATGCATATCTGATTGCTCTCCTCTGCCCTATTGTTCACGTAAAAATGCAGATTCGCTGAGCTGGACTAAAGCATAAGTGACTATTCCTCTACACGTACCCCTGACACTTAAATTGTTCATTCAGTGAAAGGCGGGTCAGCCGGGCGCGGTGGCTCACACCTGTAATCTCAGCACCTTGGGAGGCCAAGGCAGGTAGATTACTTGAAGCCAGGAGTTCAAGTCCAGCCTGGCCAACATGGTAAAACCCCATCTCTACCAAAAATACAAAAATTAGCTGGTCGTGGTGGCAAGCGCCTATAATTCCAGCTACTCAGGAGGATGAGGCAGGACAATCACTGGAACCCAGGAGGTGGAGCTTGCAGTGACCCGAGATTGTGCCACTGCACTCCAGCCTGGGTGACAGAGTGGGACTCCATCAAGAAAGAAAAGAAAGAAAGAAAGAAAGAAAGAAAGAAAGAAAGAAAGAAAGAAAGAAAGGGTGGGGGGAGGGGGGGAGGGGGGGAGGGGGGGAGGGAGGGAGGGAGGGAGGAAGGGGCCGATCAAAAACTCAAAAGAATGCAACTGTTTGTCTCTTATTTACCTGGAAGCCCCTGCTTCAAGTTGTGCCGCCTTAACAGACTGAACCAATGTACTTCTTACACATATTGATTGATGTCTCACGTCTCCCTAAAATGTATAAAAGTAAGCTGTGTCCCAACCACCCAGACACAGTTTCTCAAGATCTCCTGAGGCTATGTCATGGGTGTGTCTTCAACCTTGGCAAAATAAACTTTCTAAATTGATTGAGACCTGTTTCAGACACTTTGGGTTTGCATGCACATCAGCATCACAGACTGGAAGAAACCACACACTGGGAAACAGTGAAAGAGCACTCTCCCAGGGTCCCATGTAAGTTGTCCTGGGTTAGAAGCAATCTACACGAGCTCCTGTGAGACTGCACTTTATTTGTTAGGAGTTAGCTTGCAGTGATCAACATACAACCTCCACCCTTGCAAAAAAAAAGAAAAAAAAATGGCAGTGGCATCTACAAATCCAGAGAAGTGATTCTCCAAGAGAGGGAGAACAGGAAATACATGTATGGCAGCATATTTATTGACTCTACAAATATCAGTGCCAGACTGATGATTAGAGGGTTGGTCCAATGTATATTTTAATTTTAATGACTAAACTCGACCAACAACTGATCTTTGAGAAGAAAAGCTTGTCTTGGCCACTGGCCACAGCAGCAGGAGAGATGGGAGCAGAGGGGTGGGCAGCCAGAGAGAAGCTCTCCCAGGATCCTATGTCAGTTGGCCTGGTTTAGAAGCAATCTACACAGGTTCCTGTGATATTTCATTCTATTTGTTAGGAGTCAGCTTGGAGTGATCAACAAACAAACCAAAAAAAAAAAAAAAAAAAAGGGCAGTGGCTTCTACAAATCCGGGGAAGTGACCCAAGCATCACAGGTTGCTCCACAGTGACAGGAGTCCAGGTTCCTTCTATCTTGTTGCTCCCAGAGGTGGAGTCTTGGCCTCAAGGCCCAAGAGGTAGCATCTGTCTTCCAGACAGCAAGATAAAGCAGGGGGCAGAGACCTTGAGAAGGCAGGTCTTAAGCTCCCAAGAGATGGAGAGGAGCAAAGAAGGGAATGGAAGCAAATGTCAAAAGCAAACATCATTGTACCACTGCAAAACTTCTCTGAGTATCTTGGGTTGCTGATACCTGGTTAATTGCCCCCAGTGGCCTCAGATATCAGATTTTATCTCTGAGGCACACCAAGAAAAGATGCAAATCTGAGAACTAAAGAGCAAACCCACCTTGACTGAAGTTTCCATGGCTGCAGACTGGGAGAGGACTCCTGTCATCCCCAACAACTATGGACCACACACAGGTAGATTCCTCTTTCTACCCTCAGTTTGCTGTGTACCTTAGAAGTCTCCTGGCTCCTCTAACCAATAGTTTCCTGTTTACATAAATAGGAATCCTATTTCTGCCCTCTGGCCATCCTTTAGAGTTAGGAAGGATAAAACAAACGGCAGTAAAGAACTTGAAACTCCTTGAATATATGTATCATATAACTAGTCTCATACAGTTTCAAGATTTCAACTAATTATAATATGAGCTAGAGGTTTAGTAGAAAATTTGGGGGTAGAGGGGCTAACTTAGAGGAGTCCTGTACTCTCTCATTCCTTGCACCTGCAGTGACTATGTTATGGCCATCTTACAAGGCTTCATAGTTCATACGCTCTGGTTGTAATGCACTCCCTTTCTTAGCTTATGCTGGGGCACAAATGAATTCTCCTTCATGCACAATCTTCCTGAAATAATCCTAAAGCATTGAAAGAAGTTGTCCTACAAAAGTTGATGGATTCTACAATGCACTTTGCAGATGAGCGCGGCCATGTAAGAAGTAGAGGACTGGCCAGGTGCAATGATTCATGCCTATAATTCCAACACTTTGGGAGGCCAAGGTGGGAGGATCACTTGAACCCAGGAGTTTGAGAGCAGCCTGGGCAACATAGTGAGATCTCCTCTCATGGAGGAAGAGAAGGATGAGGAGGAGGAGGAGAGGGGGAGGAGGAGGAGGAGAGGGGGAGGAGGAGGAGGGGAAGAGGAAGAGAAGACTAACTGCCTCCTCTGGCTCCAAAAACTCTGATGTTTGCCCTCTCTTTTCCCGATAGGGTCTGCTTTCCCCATCAGCCAGCCACAGCCCGGCCAAATAAACCACTGTCCTAGAACTCCCCACATGGTTTTCTCTCATCTACTCTCTGGGTCTGCATCTGGTGCTGAGTGATCCAATTCCTGGAGCCAGCCAGTGCCACAGAGCTAAGCTGTTATCTCCCCCAGTGCCACCACCACTGGGGCTTAGAGACCCCCATTCCCACTGGTTCCCTCCTTGACACAGCCACTAAAGTGCTTCTGAGCCACCACCACCACCCCACAGCCTGCCACCCTACCTGACAATCACTGTCCCTAGAGCTCTGTCTCTTACTCACTCCATCCAGCTGGGCTTTTCTCCCTCACCAAGAAATTAACACAACTTCTAGCGCACTCTCTCTCCTCTGTCTCTCTCTCTCTCTCTCTCTCTCTCTCTCTCTCTCTCTGCCATACGCAGAAAGAAGATATAACCTTGTAAAGTTGCACCATTTAAGCAAACACCTGTGCATCCAGGAGCGATGTGGCTAATTTTTCCCAAGGGCTGAGGGTCCTTGGAGCCTCAGCATTTTCCTGCCTCCCTCACCTGGGGACCTCCTCAGCATCTCCAGCTCACCCTTCCCCACATCACCCTCCCTGTAGGAACCAAGACAGTCTCCCCGGGCTCTACATTAGGGATCCCAATGACTTGTATATTTCATTTCCATCCCTGTCTTCCTCCATGCCACTCTCAGAGCCTAGCTAGTCCTTATGGACACTTTATCCAGTGCCAAACCATCCAAACTTCCAGGGAAAGGAAGGATCCCATAGGCCAAATGCTTTCCAGGAAAAGAGGGGAAAAGGAAAACGCATCCAGAGAATCCAACCTGACCACCCTCTCCCCTCACCACATCCTCCTCCCTAAGATGGTGATATGGTTTCACTGTGTCCCCACCTAAATCTCATCTTGAATTATAGCTCCCATAATCCCATGTGTTGTGGGAGGGGCCCTATGGGAGATAATTGAATCATGGGGGCAGTTTCTCCCATACTGTTATGGTGATAATGAACAAGTCTCATGAGATCTGATGGTTTTATAAGCAGAAACCCCTTTCACTTGGTTTCCATTCTCTTTTGCCACCACCGTGTAAGACATGCCTTTCCCCTTCCGCCATGATTGTGAGGCCTCCCAGCCATATGCAACTGTGAGTCCACTAAATCTCTTTTTCTTTGTGAATTACCCAGTCTCGGGTATGTCTTTATCAGCAACCTGAAAACACACTAACAAAGATGGGCAGCTACTGCCCAAATCCCTGAGCTGTGTTAAGCCGTGGGGTTACAAATCCACAGAACATCTATAAACCTCAGAGGTATGTAGCACCAATATGTGCTGAACACTACAGAAAAAGAAGTGGCTGGTGTGTTGCCTTCCAAAAGCTTACAATCAAGTTAGGAAAGGCAAGGGTGGCACACATTTAAACAATAAAGAAATAAATAGCATCATGGCATATAACAGTGGAAATTATGTGGCATCGGCTCTGAACCAGTATTTCTTCAGCATGCATAAGAGCACCTGAAAAACATATTTAAAACACAGATTCCTGAGCATCACTGTCAGATATATTTATTTAGTACCTGTGGAGTAGGTTTGCGATCTTTTTAAGAAAAATCCAGCCAGACATGGTGGCTCACACCTGTAATCCCACCACTTTGGCAGGCCAAGGCAGGCGGATCACTTGAGGTCAGGAGTTCAAGACCAGCCTGGCCAACATGGTGAAACTCTGTCTCTACTAAAAATACAAAAATTAGCCAGGCATGGTGGTACATACCTGTAATCCCAGTTACTCAGGAAGCTGAGGTAGGAGAACCGCTTGAACCCAGGAGGTGGAGTTGCAGTGAGCCAAGATTGTGCTACTGCACTCCAGCCTGGGCAACAGAGCTATAGACTCCATCAAAAAAAAAAAAAAAAAAAAAAACCCACACACAAAGAAAAAGAAAAATCCCAGGTGATTTTGATGCTAGGATGCCAAGAAAATAGCACAAAGATATAGCACAATAGGTATCATGGATGACATAAGCTTTCGTTGCAACAACCAAATCACAACTAAAACTACTTAAAACTATCTGTTTTCTATGCTAGCCAGTTCCATTACTGCACCAGGCACCACACTTAGCAAAACCAATAGCTCTATGTTGCCCAAAGCATTTTTCCATAACTGAAAGATATCTGAAAAAGGAAGAAAATATGAGTTGTCTTAGTGAGACTCATATGAATTTTTCAGTTGCTACAAGAGGGCACTTTTGGTGTCTTGTCATCTTGATCAATCTGGTTTAGCCTCCAGGGCTATCAACCTCAGAGCTGGAAACACTTATTCCCCAGGCCAAATCTGCTGCCCCCACCTAGATCCCAGCAAAGCTTGGTGACCTCTCCTAAACCACAGACAGCTATACATGAGCTCTTGCCATCCCACCTGCAAGGAAACAGCCATGCAATTTAAAAATGGAAGAGGCCGGGCGCGGTGGCTCAAGCCTCTAATCCCAGCACTTTGGGAGGCCAAGATGGGCGGATCACGAGGTCAGGAGATCGAGACCATCCTGGCTAACACGGTGAAACCCCCGTCTCTACTAAAAATACAAAAAAATTAGCTGGGCGTGATGGCGGGCGCCTGTAGTCCCAGCTACTCGGGAGGCTGAGGCAGGAGAATGGTGAGAACCCGGGAGGCGGAGCTTGCAGTGAGCTGAGATCCGGCCACTGCACTCCAGCCTGGGCAACAGAGCGAGACTCCGTCTCAAAAAAAATAATAAAATAAATAAAGATGGAAGAGACTGTGGTCATCATTTTACATTTTATGAACCTCTTCATTTTACAAGTAAAGAAATAGAGACCCAGAGATCCAAGGGCACAGGGCTAATGCCACCTCTCCTTGAAGTCAGATAGGAAGAGTCCTCACACCTCCTGCAGCCAAAATACAGTCATCCCCACTTTCCTTCTTAGAAAGAGGGTGACAGATGGGAGAGTAGCGTTTTTCCTTGCCACCTAACCTTGTCTATTTCCAAATCACTCATCAATTCACTCAGCAGCCTTGTCAACAAAACATTGTGAGCCCTGCGGGGGGCCCAAGAAAACTTGGAGACAAGAGGGAATGGGGCTAAGTGACTTCCAATGAGTGGGAGTGACTTCCCAATGGGACAGAGGATGTCAGGCAGGAAATGCATGTTCATCGGGTCACTGTCTCCCTGCACGAAGCCCAGAGCTGAAGGGCAGAGGGAAAGCAGCAGACCAAAGCAAGGAAGCAGGTCAGGCTTTGAGCTCAAGGTTTCCTTTCTATAGGTTCTAGGGGAAGAGGAGCTCACCAAAAAAAGAAAAAGAGAAAGGGAGAGAGAGAAAAGGAGAAGGGGTGGAGGAAAATGCCCCATGTACACCTAAAAGGTCTGGCAGGGCAGTTTGTCTAAGCACCCCAAGATGCTTCTCAGCAGCCCAGAGACATGCACAGTAGGTCTGGGCTGTCAGGGGCAGGCAGGTCAGGACTGGGAGATGAGACTGGCTTCTGGGTTGCAGTGCCAGAGGTGTGGCCAGGCCAGGAGAGGGAGGCTCTTCCGGCTGATGCCCACCCCCACTCTGCAGCTGCCCTCCCTCTCCACTCTGCCTTGCTTCACTCCCACCCTTTTCCTGGTTTGGGTTCAAACCCTAGCCACTAGCTCCAACAGATAACACCCGCCCACTCAGCAAACTGGCTCGCAGCCAAGAGACCGCCACACAATTGACTCTTCTGATACAGCACCTTTTGTTGCAGTCAAGATGTTTGAGAAGGAGAGGGTGAGGACACAGCTCAGTGGACCGGCTCCTGGCAACATGGCCTGGTCCGAAGCTCACATTTGCATTCACGTCCTCGGGCCCCCACCCCCGGCCCCCATCCGTGGAGCACAGAGAAACAGGTGGTGAGCATCCTCACTGGCAGATGCAGCAGGCGCTCACAGCAGAGGCAATGTCACTTTCCTTGTAGGTTTCTTGGCACCTTCTGGCCTTTCTGGAGCCAGCGCCTCCCGGGAGCTTGCTTCCTGGTGCTTCATCCAGGCCTTTGGCATAACCATCCAGGATCTGCCACTCTTCCCACAAGGACTAGGGTCCTGCATTTTCTAAGTCAGAGAAGCCTGTCAGGTCACACAGCCACAAAGTAGAGAGAGACCCAGACAGGAGAAACCTCATGGAGGAAAATCATAATCACTGAGTAACGGCAAAGGAGGACTCCGCACATTCTGAAAACCAAATCTCCTTAACTAACCATGTTTTTGTCCCACCCTGGGCAGGCCAGCACTTCTCCATTTTCACACAGCTCTCCCCACATTCACACAGGTCTGTTTGGTTAAAAAAGAGAGAAGAATTGTGCTGAAGTGGCTACTGAATGCTAAGGTTTGGGCGTTTATTTTTTTATATTCTAGAAAATATAGAATATTAAAAAATTCTATATTTTTTGTGGTTGTAGTGGTGCAATCATAGCTCACTGTAACTGGAAACGCTTAACCTCAGGCATCCTCCCACCTCAGCCTCCTGAGTAGATGGGACCACAAGTGCACACACTATCACACCCAGCAAATTTTTTTTTTTTTTTTTTTAACAGACAGGGTCTCGCTGTGTTGGCCAGGCTGGCATGCAGTGCCACAATCATAGCTCACTGCAGCCTCAACCTCCCAGGCTCAAGCAATCAATCCCCCCACCTCAGCCTCCCGAGTAGCTGGGACCACAGGTGTGCATCACCACGGCCAGCTAAATTATTTTATTTTTTGTAGAGACAGATCTCACTGTGTTGCCGAGGCTGGTCTCAAACTCCTAGCCTCAAGCAATCCTCCCACCTCGGCCTCCTAAGTGCTGGGATTACAGGCGTGAGTCACCACACCTGGCCAAATGTTAAGATTTATATCACTGGAAATTTCTGTGTATGAAGTCAAGTGCCTGACCTTAAGGCACCTACTTTCTAATAGGAAAAATAAGGCAGGCAACTATCAGAAATATATGTGTAACATGCCACTCTGTGACACTGGGGATACAAGAAACGCCTCCTTAATTTTTTTAGTCAGATTGAATCTAATGAGACCCTACTTTCCAAAGATGATGAAAAGTTTCATGTCTGTCATTTGGGGGAGTTATTTCTCCTTCCTATAAGCATAAGAACCCATAGGGTTTACATGATCAAAAAAGCAAAGGAGGAGGACCTGCTCATCGCCCCCAAGATGAACTGCTTGCTCCTAGCCCAGGGTGTGTGCTGCATGTGTTCAATGTCAGGCAGTTGTATTCCCTCCATGCCAGGTTCAGCCACAGAGGAATGTCCCTTAATAACCAGAACTCAGACAGCCCAGCAGTCATTGCCTTTGGATGTCTTTCCATCACTGAGATGTTGAATTCAAGGGAGATCAGCTCTGCACTGTTTATGAAACACACATTCCTCCTAGTCCTAGGGGATATAGTCACTGTCTCCCCGGCCCTTGCAGCTCTCTGCTTAGATAAAACCTCCTGGCATTCTATGTCTCAGAGCCCTATCGTATTTTCTTCACCATACTGATCGCTAGCTGAAGAAATCTGATTTGTGGACTATGTGTTGGTTTACTGTGTTCTTCAGAAGAACACAAATTCTATGAGAGCTGGATCCTTCCCAGTCCTATTTGCTGATATATATCCAATGCCTAGAAAAGTGCCTGGCACAAGCTAGGGACAAGTATCTGTTGAATGAGTAACTTAATATGCCAAGACTGAAATCTCCTCCTTTTCTTATACTATCAAACATTCTTTTGCCAACAAACCCCATGCTCAATGGCCCTAGATCTTCAAAAGCAGCATATCTCAGAGATGGAAAATGGAAAAGCATCGCTGGTTCTTTCTAGCTGAGTCTACAAGAAGAAAACTCAAGTTAATGTTTCAATTACCCATTATACACACATATATATACAGATATCTCTACGATGTCAATATTATTTTGCAGGAATAGAGTTGATAAGGGACTGAGCTGGACAAGATCACAAAGCTGATCTGAATTCAATAATTTTCAGGCTGATAGTTCCGACTTGGCTGAAGGTTGCTTTCACTTCTGTTTGCTATCCAACTAGCAAATGAGCAATGAAAATAATACACACAGGCTGGGCATGGTGACCCACGCCTATGATCGCAGCACTTTGGGAGGCTGAAGCAGGAGGATTGCTTGATGCCAGGAGTTCGAGATCAGGCCGGCCAACATGGCGAAACTCCATCTCTACTAAAATTACAAAAATTAGCCAGGTGTGGTGGCTCACACTTGTAATCCCAACTACTCAGGAGGCTAAGGCAGAAGAATTTCTTCAACCCAGGAGGTGGAGGTTGCAATGAGCCAAGATTGCGCCACTGCACTCCAGCATGGGTGAAAATGAGACTCTATTTCAAAAAAAGAAAAAGAAAATAATATAAACAGAAGGGCGTGGCAGCTCACATCTGTAAGCCTGCAATCCCAGCGCTTTCGGAGGCCAAGGCAGGAGGATCACTTGAGGCCAGTGTTGGGAACAGGCCCCCAAATCTGGCCGTAAACTGGCCCCAAAACTGCCATAAACAAAAATCTCTCTAGCACTGTGACATGTTCATGATGGCCATGACACCCACGCTGAAGGTTGTGGGTTTAACCCAATAAGGGCAAGGAACACCTGGCCCACCCAGCGAGGAAAATCGCTTAAAGGCGTTTCTAAGTCACAAACAATAGCATGAGCAATCTGTGCCTTAAGGACATGTTCCTGCTGCAGATAACTAGCCAGAGCCCATCCCTTTGTTTCAGCCTATTCCTTTGTTTCCCCATAAGGAATACTTTTAGTTAATCTGTAATCTATAGAAATAATGCTTATCACTGGCTTGCTGTCAATAAATATATGGGTCAAACTCTGTTCAGGGCTCTCAGCTCTGAAGGCTGTGAGTCCCTTGATTTCCCACTCCACATTCTATATTTCCGTGTGTGTGTCTTCAATTTCACTAGTGCTGCTGGGTTAGGGTCTTCATGACCAAGCTGTTCTCGGCAGGCCAGGAGTTTGAGATCAGCCAGGGCAATACAGCAAGACCCCCCCAGCTCTTAAAAAAAAAAAAAGGAAGGCTGGGCGCGGTGGCTCAAGCCTGTAATCCCAGCACTTTGGGAGGCCGAGACAGGCGGATCACGAGGTCAGGAGATCGAGACCATCCTGGCTAACACGGTGAAACCCCGTCTCTACTAAAAAAATACAAAAAAACTAGCTGGGCGAGGTGGCAGGCGCCTGTAGTCCAGCTACTCGGGAGGCTGAGGCAGGAGAATGGCGTGAACCCGGGAGGCGGAGCTTGCAGTAAGCTGAGATCCGGCCACTGCACTCCAGCCTGGGTGACAGAGCAAGACTCCGTCTCAAAAAAAAAAAAAAAAAAGGATATACACAAAAAGAAAAATATGGATGAGTAGAATCATCCCTGTTGCCTTCCTAAAATTTTTTACAGTCCCCCAAAATTCAATGGCTTCAGCAGGTCAAGTAGAGTAAGGAACCTACCAAGACAAAAGAGCCCAGAATCTCAGTTCACCACTGACTTTCGCAGGAATTTCCTATCCCATTTTTAACTGCACCAATGGATCAGCTTTGGAGTGTGAGCCCTGGCCACAGTTCACAATAGGGGTTATGGTACAGACTAGCTTTGTGTCATCAAGAATGAATTAAAATAAATGGTTGATCTATGGTTGAAACAAGGAGAGTAATGTGCTATGGAAGACAGGAGGAAGAAAATGCTTTCAAACATATGAAGTGTTTCGTTTAAAAACTTGGAGAAGAGTAGAAGTTGAGTGTGCAGAGGGGAGGAATCCACAAAAGCAAGCCGGGCTCCAAAGGAAGCTGTGGGCGTAGGTTTACACCGAGAGACTGGAGCCATCTGGTGGAGAATGCTGAAAGCAACGAAGAATAATGAGAATCAGTGCAAATCTGCTAGAGAAATGAGGTCCCAGAAGTGGGGACTGGAAGATACTCTTTATTTTTACATATGATGAAGTTGAGATTCAACAAATTTAAGTGACTTGCCGAAGCTGAAAGGGTGAAATAATGTCATTATTAAATGGGTTACCCTCAGATATGGTTTCAATCCAGTATGAACTGAAAAGTGGAAAAGCTGATTTTGAAGAGCCTCAGTGATCAGGGAATTTGTACTCCACTCTGAAACTTTCAACTCTTGCCCTTCCCTGTGCTAGTCTGTTCTCATACTGCTAATAAAGACATACCTGAAACTGGGTAATTTATAAGGGAAAGAGATTTAAGGGACTCACAGTTCCACATGGCTAAGGAGGCCTCACAATTAAGGCAGAGAGCAAATGAGAAGCAGTCACATCTTACATGGAGGCAGGCAAGAGAGCTTGTGCAGGGAACTCCCCTTTATAAAATCATCAGATCTCGTGAGATGTATTCACTACCACGAGAACAGTATGGGGGAAACCGCCCCCATGATTCAGTTATATCCACCTGGCCCCAGCCTTGACATATGGGGATTATTACAATTCTAGATGAGATTTGGGTGGGGACACAGCCAAATCATATCCCTCCCTGAGCCTGGGAATCTATAAAGCATCAATCATGATCTCTAAGTCAGTCTTGATTCTCTCTCTGGTCCATATTCAAATGCACACAGTTGGATTCCCAGCTATATGTCACAACCTGCTGCCCAGTCTGAAGGCCTCCCAACAGGGAGGGAAGCATAGGTGACCACTCCCCTCCTAGAGTTGGAATTGCATTCTTTTTTTTTTTTTTTTTTTTTTTTTTTTTTTGAGACAGAGTCTTGCTCTGTCGCCCAGGCTGGAGTGCAGTGGCGCAATCTCGGCACTGCAAGCTCCGCCTCCCGGGTTCACGCCATTCTCCTGCCTCAGCCTCCCGAGTAGCTGGGACTACAGGCGCCCGCCACTGCGCTCGGCTAATTTTTTCTATTTTTAGTAGAGACGGGGTTTCACCATGGTCTCGATCTCCTGACCTTGTGATCCGCCCGCCTCGGCCCCCCAAAGTGCTGGGATTACAGGCGTGAGCCACCGCGCCCGGCGGAATTGCATTCTTAACACCACACCTTTATCACTGGTGGCAATAATGGGATTTCAAATAAACTTCTCTTTGGTCAAAGATTAGATAAGACTGTCCTGCCTCAACTGCATAGAAACTACAAACATTTACCTTGTTCTGATGGGCCTGAAACTTACAGAATGGATTTGCTGTAGATATGCTTTTGTACACATGTGAGCTTAGGCTTGTTCTATGGGTTATTACGCAGACAGAAGTAAACACCATTACTTAGTTCAACAGAGATAGTCTCCCTGAGGCCCAATCTCAAAGATAGATACAATTGATCAAAAGAAAAACAGACAAAAAAAAATAAATGAAATGACCCCGGATTTCTTAGCTGCAACCCATGAAAGCCACTCAGACTTAGTGGCTTGGTCAAGGATATTAGACAATTCACACAATTGCTGAGAGAGCTAGAAAGCCAGTTGCTGGAACTACTTGGGCAGAAACAACACCCAGCTAGGTTGTGGGGGCTTGTAAGGAACTACCTTAGCCCCCACTGTTCACTCTCTATGCTCCTAGAGACCGAACATTAAAGAGCTTTTAGCTGGGTGGAATGGCACACACTTGTAGTCCCGGCACTTTGGGAGGCTAAGGCAGGAAGATCAATTGAGGCTGAGAGTTCAAGACCAGCCTGGGTGACACAGTGAGACACCCTCTCTCCAAAAAAATAAAAAGAGTTTTCCCAAGGACCAGCCATCTGTCCCCATGCTAGCTAGAAGATCAATTCCAGCATGTAGCAGAAACTACTATGTAGTCACCAGCACCCATGACTAGATCACATTTCCCAGCCTCCCTTACTGTTAAATGTGGTGACTGTCTGAGTTCCAGCCAAGAGAATGTAGGTAAAGGGAAAGTGCATCACTTCCAGGAAGAGCCAGTAAAAGCCTTTTTCTTTCTAAAAGCAAGTCATCTTTTCTTGCTTCCTCCCCTGCCTGAATGGAGAGGACTCTGTGAACCTAGAGAAGGGCAGAACCACAAGATGAAAAAAGCCTTGAGCCCCTGAGTGACCACATGGAAGCATGCATTACAAGGAACTCTCACATCAGACTCCGGAAAGTGCCAAGTAAATGTACATTGTGCTTCAGGGCAGAGAAGGTAAAATGGATCTGTGGCAGCAACTGCTGTGACTCCCCCCTAAGGACAACCACTCACAAGTCTTTCATGGGTTCATGTGAGTGAAAGGATCTAGATTGTATGCTGCACCCTAGCTGCAAGGGGAGCCGGGGGATGCAAGTTTGCTGCCATCATTCTTGTGAAAGTGGGATTCAGAATATGGACAGTTACCAAGATGTAGAGAAAATACTTGAAGCAGTAATAAATGAAGCACGATCCCTACAGAAAGGAACAAACAGTTCACAGAAAATGTAGCCCAAATAGCCAGTAAACATATGGAAGGGGCCGGGTGCGGTGGCTCACGCCTGTAATCCCAGTACTTTGGGAGGCCGAGGCAGGCAGATCACGAGGTCAGGAGATTGAGACCATCATGGCTAACATGATGAAACCCTGTCTCTACTAAAAATACAAAAAATTAGCCGGGCACTGTGGCACGCACCTGTAGTCCCAGCTACTCGGGAGCTTGAGGCAGAAGAATGGCTTGACTCGGAAGGCAGAGGTTGCACTGAGCCGAGATCACACCACTGCCCTCCAGCCTGGGTGACAGAGTGAGATTCCATCTAAAAAAATAAAATAAAATAAAATAAAATAAAATAAAATAAAAACATATGAAAGGATTATCAATGTCACTAGTAATCATGGAGATGCAAAATTTTACCCTAAAAAAACAGGTGATTTTATACCATTAGATTGCAAAACATTTTAAGGCTTATAAACTTGGCAATGATGTGGAGAAATGAGGCCTCTCATATCAGGTTGGTCAAAGTGCAAATTATCACACCCATTATGGAAAGCAAAATTGGACACTCTATAATAAAGTCAAAGACGTACCTTGAAATCCAATCTAGCAAGTCTGTTTCTAGACATGTATCTTAGCAATGGAGTGTCTCACAGCAGCAGATAAATGCCCTCAAATGACACATCTTGCTTTCACTCATGGCCCATTGACAAGAACTAATCAAAAGGCCCTGCTTTACTATAAGGTCACAAGAAAGAATAATCCTCCCACACGTTCAGAAAGAAGAAGAAAACTAGATATGATTTAGTATAATACTAGAAATCTCTACCACACTTTTCCAAAGAACTTCAACGCTGAAGCCTTTCTTGCAAAAACAGCAAAGAAAGTCTCACTATAAGACCTTCTCGGCCGGGCGCGGTGGCTCACGCCTGTAATCCCAGCACTTTGGGAGGCCGAGGCGGGCAGATCACGAGGTCAGGAGATCGAGACCATCCTGGCTAACACGGTGAAACCGCGTCTCTACTAAAAATGCAAAAAATTAGCCGGGCGAGGTGGCGGGTGCCTGTAGTCCCAGCTACTCGGGAGGCTGAGGCAGGAGAATGGCGTGAACCCGGGAGGCGGAGCTTGCAGTGAGCCGAGATCGTGCCACAGCACTCCAGCCTGGGCGACTAAGCAAGACTCTGTCTCAAAAAAAAAAAAAAAAAAAAAAAAAAAGACCTTCTCACAATGCAGAGACTTATTGCCATCATCAGATTGCAAAAATTTTTTATGGAGGCAGAATCCATAGGCGACGAAAAAGAAATGTTTGTAGATTTAGAAAGGTTAAAAGTAAAATCCAGGCAGAGGCAGTAAGATTGCTTGAGCCCAGGAGTTCAAGATCAGCCTGGGCAGCAGAGAGAAACTCTTGTCTCTGCAAAAAATGTAAACATTAGCTGGGCATGTTAGCACATGCCTGTAGTCCCAGCTACTTGGAAGACTGAGGCAGGAGGATCATGTGAGCCCAGCAGGTCGAGGTTGCAGAGAGCCATGATTGCTCCACTGCACTCCAACCTGGGCAACAGAGTGAGACAGAAACTCAAAAAAAAAAAAAGAAAAGAAAAAGGAAATTCCAATGACAAGGCCAGAATGATTCATCCCTTCCCAATTTATAGACTCAGACAGTCTATGACAACATCTTGCCACCTGTTGTATCTGAGAGCCCCAGTATCTAGATGTAAAGCCATCTCTCAAGAACTCTTGGTCAACAGTACCAGTACCTTGTTTACTTACTATCATCCATCCCAGAAAGGCATCTTGATATCAACACATTGGAAAGCATCCAACAGGTAAGTGGCCATTAGGCCTATTATTGGTTTAGCTACAATCATCTAGATAGTCCAAATTCGGACAAGTCAGCATTGCTGAATCACACAATCTCCTGGACAATTCAAGCAAGTAAACAAGGACTCTGCCTTTCATCTCTATTATAATTCACCTCTATTCAAATGAAGGTGATATTTTCATGGTGGATTCTTGCTCCAGCACCTATCTTAATACCTGGCACACAGACATTAGACAAATGTTTGTTAAATAAATAGATCAACGCATCAATCAATCTGGGTAATTATAGGCATACCATTGCTATCTGGTCTGCAAACTAAATTGCAGGATAAACACACAGCCAGTAAAATCACTACCAGAACTAGATGGTTGTATATATACCAGGAATTTTTGTCCAGATGCCAAGGGGAGGTGGAGGAGGAGGCTGGGAACTATCCCAGCTGGCATGGCTCTGTAGATCCCACTGCCAAAGAAAGCACAGAGGCAGAAACGGATCTTTGAGCCAACTCAGTGAATTCACAGGCTGGAAGATACCATCCCATCTCTCCTCATAAATAATGGAGGCATAGCATATTCTTAGTTTTGCCATTTTTTAAGTATACAAATTTTTTAATTGACAAATAATAGTTCACAGTCATGGGGTACATAGTGATGTTTTGATACATAGCATTATTCTATGTCTTAGCTTTGCCATTTTTTAAGTATACAAATTTTTAATTGACAAATAATAATATATATTCATGGGGTACATAGTGATGTTTTGATACATAGAATGTATAGTGATCAGATCAGAGTAATTAGCATATCCATCATCTCAATCATTTATCATTTCTTTGCATTGGGAACATTCAATAGCTTCCTTCTCTACTTTGCCATCTCTAACAAGCAGGGTAGGACTAGAAGAGAATGAAGTCATGCAGCAAGAAAGAGATTATTTTGCTGGCAAATACTAGGATTCTACCGAGTTTCTTACTTCGCTTGGGAATTGAGATGAAGGCCCATGCAGAAGCGAGATCACAAACTTTCCCATATGAAACATATAGACACCCTTAGGTTTATGTCAAAATCCATCTTGATCTCTGAAGGAAGCAATCCTTGAAAAACATATTTTTTTCCAAAGACTGTGGGAGGCTCATGGCACAGCAAACTACCTGGGTATTAATTGGTGATGTCCTAGGAGAACACAGTCAAGAAAATAGACACAAGCTGGGCACGGTGCCTCACAGCAGTAATCCCAGCACTTTGGGAAGCTGAGGCTGGTGGATCACCTAAGGTCAGGAGTTCAAGACCAGCCTGGCCAACATGGTGAAACCCCATCTGTACTAAAAATACAAAATTTGCTGGGCGTGGTGGTTCTTGCCTGTAATTCCAGCTACTCCAGAGGCTGAGGCAGAAGAATCACTTAGAACCCAGGAGGCGGAGGCTGCAGCGAGACGAGATCGTGCCACTGCACTCCAGCCTGGGTGACAGAGCGAGACTCTGTCTCAAAAAAAAAAAAAAAAAGAAAGAAAGAAAGAAAAGAAAAGAAAAGAAAAGAAAATAGACACAGAGGAGGCTGGGCACAGTGGCTCATGCCTGTAGTTCCAGCACTTTGGAGGCCAAGAAGGGAGGAGTACTTGAGCTCAAGTTCCAGACCAGCCTGGGCAACACAGTGAGACTTGTCTCTACAAAAAATAAAATAATTAAAATAATTTAGCGGCTGTGGTGGTGCATGCCTGTGGTCCCAGCTACTTGGGAGGCTGAGGTGGGAGGATTGCTTGAGCCCAGGAGGTTGAAGCTGCAGTGAGCTATGATTGTACCACTGCATGCCAGCCTGGCCGACACAGCAAGATCGCCGTTCCTTACTGAGAAAGATAAATTTCTCTTTGTTTAAATCATTTTTGGTTGGGTTTGCTGTTATTTGTAGCCTAATGTAATCCTGATAAATCTTATAATTTTTCAATAATAGAGTCAAAGAAAAGGGAAAAAAAGAAGTACAATGAAAAACACCCAATTACTTTCAATCTCAGTCTGGTAGATTAGCACTGTCCCTCAAATAAACACCACAATGACAGGTAGAAAAGAATAATTTATGGGAGGACCAAGGTGAGGAGAGGTATTATGATGGCTCCTCCTGCCTCCTGCTCCCACTGGAACAGGTGACTGTCCATTCAGTAAGGCAGGTGTGGAGGGTCCAGGAGCAGAGGGGAGGAGGGTATTTCCTCCAGAGAAAACCAGGAAATGGAGAAGAGCATATTCACAGATAACATTATAGAATCGCAGAATGTTAGAGTTAGGAGGGGTTTTAATTTCACACCTTCATTTCACAAATGATAGAAATGAGACCCAAGGAAGCTATATAACTTGCCACAGTTACTGATTGAACGATAATGTGGTTTCGCTGTGTCCCCATCCAAATCTCATCTTGAGCTGTAGCTCTCATAATTCCCACATGTTGTGGGAGGGACCTAGTAGAAGATAATTGAATCATGCGGGCAGTTTCCCCCATACTGTTCTTGTGGTAGTGAATAAGTCTCACGAGATCTGATGGTTTTATATGGGGAAACCCCTTTCACTTGGCTTTCATTTCTCTCTTGCCTGCCACCACGTAAAATGTGCCTTTCATCTTCTGCCATGATTGTGAAGCCTCCACAGCCACGTGAAACTGTGAGTCCATTAAACCTCCTTTTCTTTATAAATTACCCATGCTGTCTTTATCAATGACATGAAAACAGACTAATACAGATAAATCATTCTTTTTGTTTGCTGATTTTTGCCCTTCTGTTGCTGCTCTCTCTCTCCAGCATCCAGTCATGAGACTTTGAGTAAGAAGTCAAAGAACAGACCGCAAACTGTGCTCACAAAATTCCTTTTTCTTTGCCCCTTTGACTCCCTGGCTTTGAAATAAACATGAACACATGACTTTTTCTTCCCTAAGCATGAATTATTTGCCAAGAGGTAGGTCTGCCCTCACAGCATGAACTCCCAAAGGGCTCACTCAGTGTCCTCCAACATTTCCACATCTGTTTGACGTTTAGAGTGGACAAAAGTTGAATTTCCAGGCTGAGGCTTTTATCAGATGAGAAAAATCCAGCTAGCCACCAGTGAGCCAACCATTCACCTCTAACTGTACCTTCTTCTGGAAGTCTCCTCTTTCAGCCAAAGTTGTTTGTTCTTTGGGTGAAATTCCCTGGAAGGTAATGATTAGTGAGTCTTTCCTCAAATCAATGGAATAAATCACAGAAAAAGAAAATGCTCGATCAAAATGCTATCTTATATGTTCTCCTCCTTCCTGTCACAGTAGAAGAAATATTTTTGTGCTTTCAGGCCCTACTAGAAAGATAACCAGTATGCAGACTTTAAAACAAAGTCAGAAAACATCATATTCTGAAAATTAAGCTAGCAAACATTAACACAAAATGGGTGACATTCATTATCAACTAAAGTACCCCAATCTTATTGAAAATATTTCTTGCTAGCCCCATGGAAGGACACCACCTAAAGATAACAGAAGTATTCATCACATACTAATGATGTGCCTGTGTCACTGGTTGAGTTGTCCTCTGCAAACCATCTAGAAAAGGGATGAAACATTTCAAAAGTGTGCATCTTATTTTCAAAGAATAGACATTCCTTTCTAGATTGTGATCTGCATAATAAGGGAAAGCTATCATGGATCAGTGACAGATCCTGCAAATCATTCAAATCCACACTCTGACTTTGCAGACTAAGTAAACATCTGGCATTAATTTAGTTTCATTAGAGAGACAATATACCATAGAATTCAATTACCGAATGACGTCAGTGAAAATGGCAGTGTAGAGACATTGAAAAGTCCCTCTCTCCACAAAAGCAATGAATAAACTGGCAAAATTTGTGATAATCGACTTCCTCAGAACTCTGGAAACTAATCAGCTTATAGTAACCAAAGGACTGCTTAGTGAATCAAAAGAAAGAAAAAGAAAAAAAAAGCTAAATCTTGAGAAGAAAGCTTTGTAGCCTTTTACCTCACCCAGGACCCATTTTCTACTCCCCAGCTTGGTGATGGCCTTGAAGACAACAGCCCACATGCGCAGTACAGGTACCTTGTAGTGGAGGGAACAGAATGGATCTCATTCACAACCACAATGGGTTGTGGTTGTTTGTTTTGATCTCTCTGGTGGTTCCCTGAGGGACTGCCTCAAAGAGCTTGCCTTCATTTCACATAATTCAGCTACCTGAGGGATGGGGATGGAGGGTGATTGTTAAAAACACTTAAAGGCACATGTATTGTCTGATGCCACCTGGGGCAAGAAATAAAAGCTGGAATAAACAATAGACAAACTGAAAATCTTAGATGGAAAGACTGAGGAATGAAATGCTTTGGAGAATAAGGGCTTTGTAAAGCTTCCACATATTCCTAGGAATCTAGAAGACCACACACAAGCCCAGAGCAGGACACACACTCAGAAAAGACCTGAGAAAACTCTAGTGAAGTGGGAGAGTTCCCTGATCCCCCTCACAGGATGTGCAACAGGTACGTAGCTCACAAGGGGTTTGAGCCTTGCTGCTGAAACCCCTAGCAGGAGGGAGAGCATGCAGACAGGCAGGTGCAGAGGCCACAGCTCTGGCCCCATGATAGTGTCTAGGGGTAGGTGTCTGCAACCCCAGTGTTACAAAGCTCTTTCAAATTTGCCATCCACAGACAGCTTGAGTGTCAACCAGCTCAGTGGACCCTCTGCCTTTTTGCAAGGGCAGAGGGCCAGTGTGACAGTTTTCTGTATCCCAAGCTCTTGCTCAGCATCCTGGAAAACTCTGGTCATACATGGGCTTGAAGGATGAAAGTGAGGTTTTATTGAGTGGTGGAGGTGGCTTTCAGTGGGATGGATGGGGAGGTAGAAAGGAGGATGGAGTGGGAAGGTGATCTTCCCTGGAGTCAGGCCACCCAGCGTTAAGATGATCCTCCTCTTCTCCCTTTCTCTGCTACATCATTCCACCATCCATCTCTCTGTTGATCTGCTGGTTTGCTGGTTGGCTTCTGAAGCCTGGGGTTCAGGGTTTATATGGGTGCAGGATAGGGGGTGTGGCAGGCCAAAAGGAAACTTTTTGGACATGAAAACAGGAATACCTGTCCTCATTTAGGAACACAGGTCTTCAGGCTTGAAGGTGGGGCCTTTGCTGGGAAACTGCCCTCTTCTACCCAGTATTTCCCTGTCTCCTGTCCACATCACTAAGTTTTGAGAAAGCTCTTTGCTGATCATCAGGCTCTGCACGGGAGGAAATGAAAGCTAAAACAGGGTTGTAAATCATCTGACTAGAAGTTGAAGACATGCCCCAATACACTTACAGAGCCCATCTCCAAAGACTGTGAGATTTTTGTTCTGGTTCCAGGCATTTAAGGAAATCCCTGTAAAATCACTGGCTGACCACTAAGCTAGCAATAAAGAGATTTCAATAGTCACACATGACAAAGAAAATAGACTTTATATATCTAATTCTGAAAAGTCACTAAGCAAACCATAGCTGCTACAATAACAGCAACAAAATGCCCTAGGTAATTATCAGACCTGCCACATTACAGTATTTAAAATGTCCTGTTTTCAACAAAACATTACAAGCCATGAAAAGAATAACAAAGCATGGCCTGAAATATAGGAAATAATTCTATTTAACTTATTCCTTCTGTACTGATTCTTAAAGTACAGAAGTATAGTTGTTGTTGTTGTTGTTGTTGTTGTTTTTTAATTTCAACAGGTTTTTGTGAAACAAGTCGTGTTTGGTTACACGGATAATTTTTTTTATTTTTTTATTTTTATTTTTATTTTTTGTCTGAGATAGAGTCTGTCTCCGTCGTCCAGGCTGGAGTGCAGTGGCGCGATCTCCACTCACTGCAAGCTCCGCCTCCTGAGTTCACACCATTCTCCTGCCTCAGCCTCCCAAGTAGCTGGGACTACAGGCACCCGCCATCACATCTGGCTAATTTTTCTGTTTTTAGTAGAGACAGGGTTTCACTATGTTAACCAGGAGGGTAAGTTCTTTAGTGGTAATTTCTGAGATTTTTGTTGCACCCATCACCCAAGCAGAGGTGATGTATGTGTATATATACTATATATACATACATATATACATAATATATGTGTTTATTTATCTAGGTTATATATATGCATATAAACAAATCGTGTACATATATAAACTGTGTATATATGCTATATATATATACACACACACACACGTATATTCAAGAACCTCAAAAAATTTCAAACAGGATAAACCCAAAGGGATTCATATAAGGCATACTACAATCAACTGTCAAAAGCCTAGGACAAAGACAGAATCACGAGGGCAGCAAAAGAAGCAACTTGTGAGGTAGAAAGGATTCCTCAGTAAGATTAAGAGCTAGTATCTCATCAGAAATCATGAAGGTTAGGAGGCAGTGGGATGACATATTAGAAGTGCTGAAATATAAATTAAAAGTGCTATTAACCAAAAATTCTATATCTGACAAAACTATCTTTCAAAACTAAAGAAGAAATTAAGACATTCCCAGATAAACAAAAACAGAGAATCCATTGCTAGTAGACCTGACCTCCAAGAAATACTGAAAGGAGTCCTTCAGGTGAAATGAGAACGAACACAAGTAATGCAAATCCACCCAAAGAAATAATGAACAACCGTAAATATTTACCTAACAACATAGGTAACTATAAGTCAGTATTCATTTATTTTAGTTTGTAACTTCTTTTTTTCCTGCATAGTTTAAAACACAACTGTTTAGGGCTGTGTATGGTGGCTCACACCTTTAATCCTAGCACTTTGAGGGGTCAAAGCAGAAGGATTGCTTGGGCCCAGGAGTTTGAGGTCAGACTGGGCAACATAGACTCCATCTCTACATAATTTTTTTAAGTTAATCAGGCATAGTGGCACGTGCCTGTGGTCTCAGCTACTCAAGAGATTGAGGCAGAAGGATCACTTGAACCCAGGAGACTGAGACTGCAGTGAGCCATGTTCACTTCACCTGCTTCAGCCAGGGCAACAGAGTGAGATCCCATCTCAAAAAATCAATCAATCAATCTATCAATAAAACACAACAACTGTATAAAACAATACTTATAAATCATCATGGATATGCTCAATAACAACAACAAATGGGATAGAGTTTGATAAGACCAAACATTGTGACTATTATTGAAAATAAGTTGGCATTAATTTGAACTTGTTTATTATAAATTAAGATGTTAACTGTAATTCTCAGAGTAACTGCTAAGAAAAAAACTAAAAAGTATATTGTAAAAGAAATGAGAAGGAATAAAAAATGTACACTAGAAGATATCTATTATATACAAAAGAAGGCAATAATGGAGGAATTGAGGAACAAAAACAGTGTGACATATAGAAAACAATAGCAAAGTGCAGAAGCCTATCCTTATCAGTAATTAATTAGCATAAATTAACTCAGAGATTAAATTCTCTGAGTAAAGGGAAGAGACTTGGCAGAATAGATTTTTTAAAAATAATCCAACCATACGCTGTCTACAAAATAGTCACTTTAAATCCAAAGACAAATAGGTTGAGGCCAGGCATGGTGCCTCATGCTTATAATCCCAGCACTTTGGGAGGCCAAGGTAGGTGAATCACTTGAAGCCAGGAGTTGGGCAACATAGCGAAATCATGTCTCTACTAAAAAGTACAAAAATTAGCCGGGCACAGTGGCTCACATCTGTAATCCCAGCACTTTGGGAGGCCGAGGCAGGCAGATCACAAGGTCAGAAGTTCAAGACCAGCCTGACCAACATGGTGAAACCCCGTCTCTACTAAAAATACAAAAATTAGTCAGGCGTGGTGGCGAGTGCCTGTAATCCCAGCTACTCAAGAGGCTGAGGCAGGAGAATCTCTTGAATCCAGGAGGCGGAAGTTGCAGTGAGCCAAGGTCGTGCCACTGCACTCCAGCCTGGGCACCAGAGCAAGACTCCAATCTTAAAAAAAAAAAATTAGCTGGGCTTGGTGGCGCACACTTGTAGTCCTAGTTACTCCAGAAGTTGAGGCAGGACTTGAACCTGGGAGGTGGAGGTTGCAGTAAGCTGAGATCATACCACTGCACTCCAGCCTGGATGACAGAGCGAGACCCCATCTCAAAACACACATACACACACATACACACACACATACACACACACAAAGACAAATAGGTTGAAAGTAAAAGGATAGGAAGACACTTTCCAAGCAAATATTAGCCAAAAAAGAACTTGAGTGGTTATATCAAACAAAATAGACAGTAAGATAAAAATGTTTACAAAAGACAATAATGGATATTACACAATCATAATTATATAATGATATTATATACAATATTGATTATTTACAATCAAGAAGATAAAACAATTATAAACATATGTACCTAAAAACAGAGACCCAAAATATATAAGGCAAAAATTGGCAGAATTGAAGGGAGAGATCATTCGATAATAATCATTACAAACTTCACTACTCCACTTTCAGTAGTGGGTAGAACAACCAGAAAAAAGATCAACAAGGAAATAAAAGAGTTGAACAACACTATAAACAAACTAGACCTAACAAACTCTATAGAGCTCTATTATAGAACACTCTACCCAACAGTAGACACTTTTCTCATACCTAGCATTCTTCTCAAGTCTATATGGACCAACACCAGAATAGATTATATTTAAACCACAAAACAAATCTCAAAGACTTCTCAAAAATTGAAATCACACAAAGTTTCTTCTCCAACCACACAGAATGAAATTAGAAATCAATAGCAGGAGGAAATCTGGAAAATTAACACATATGTGAAAATTAAATAACACTTAATTTAATTTTCACTCTTAACCAACAGGTGAAAGAGAAAAGTAACAAAAGGAATTAGAAAATACTTTGAGATGAATAAAAATAAAAACACAACATACAAAAAACTTTTGAGATGCAGTGAAAGCAGTGCTCAAAGAAAATGTATAACTCTAAACACTTACATTTAAAAATAAAAAAAGATGTCAAATCAATTACCTAACCTCCTATTTTAAGAAACTAGAAAAAGAAAAGCAAACTAAATTCAGGAATCAGAAGAAAGTAAACAATAAAGATTAGACAAAGATAAATGAAATATAGACAAACAATAGAAAGAAACAACAAAACAAAAAGTTAGGTTTTTTAAAAAGATAAGCAAAATTAACAAACTTTTAGCCAGCACTTTGGGAGGCAGGGAGGGTGGATCACCTGAGGTCAGGAGTTCGAGATCAGCCTGACCAACATGGAGAAACCCTGTTTCTCCTAAAAATACCAAAAAAAAAAAAAAAAATTAGCCAGGCATGGTAGTACATGCCTGTAATCCCAGCTACTTGGGAGGTTGAGGCAGGAGAATCACTTGAACCTGGGAGGTGGAGGTTGTGGTGAGCCGAGAGAGCACCATTGCACTCCAGCCTGGGCAACAAGAGTGAAACTCCGTCTCAAACAAAAAAGAAAAAAAGAAAGGGACAAATTCCTACACAAAGTACCAAAGCTGACTCAAGAAGAAGCAGAAAATTTTAATAGACCCATAGCAAGTAGTGACATTGAATCACTAATCAAAACATTTTCAACAGAGAAAATTCCAAGACCCAATGACCTCACTGGGGAATACTACCAAATGCCTAAAGAAGAATTAATATTCTTCTCAAACTCTTCCAAAAAATAGATGAGAACACTTATTAACTCTTTATATGAAGCTAGTATCACCCCAATGCCAAAGCCAGGTAAAGACACCAGAAGAAAACAAAACTACAGATCAATATATCTCATGAAGATCGATGAGAAAATTCTCAACAAAATACTACCAAATTGAATCTAGTAGCATAGTAAAAGGATTACATACCATGACCAAGTTGGATTTATTCCAGGAATGCAAGGATGATTCGACATATGGAAATAAATCCATGTAATACACCACATTAATAGAACAAAGGAGAGAAAAACATGAAAACCTCTTCATGCATAAAATGTTTGACAAAAGCCAACACTCTTTCACTGGAAAAAAAAAAAAATTCAACAGACCAGGACTATAAGGGAACTTCCTCAACCTGATCAAGGGCATCTATTAAAAACTCACAGCTAATATCACACTTACTGATGAAATAGTGAAGGTATTTTTCCCTGAGATCTGGAAAATGACACACGTGTCCACTGTCACCACTTCTGTTTGACGTTATGCTGGAAGTTCCAGCCCGAGCAATTAAGCAAGTAAAACAATTAAAGGCATCCAAATCTGAAAAGAAGAAGTAAACATTTTTCAGATGACCTGATCGTATATATACAGAGAAAGAGAAAACCCTAAGGAATACACAATAAAATTTTTAGAGATGATAAATGAATTCAGCAAAGTGACAGATATAAGAACAATACACAAAAATCAGTTGTGCTTCTAAACACCAGCAATGAACACTCTGAAAAGGAAATTAAGAAAATAACTCCACTTACCATATAATCCAAAATAATAAAATACCTAGGAATAAATGTAACCAAGGAGGGCAAAGACTTATATATATGCTGAAAACCACAAAACGTTGCTGAAAAAAATTAAAGAAGACCTAAATAAATCAAAAAACATTTCACTATCATAGATTAGAAGACAATATTATTAAGATGGCAATTGTATTAGGCCATGCTTAGATTGCTATAAAAAAATAGCTCAGACTGCATAATTTGTAAAGAAAAGAGGTTTAATTGGCTCATGGTTCTGCAGGCTGTACAGGAAGCACAGTGCTGCACATCTGCTCGGCTTCTGGGAAGGCTCAGGGAGCTTTTACTCGTGGCAGAAGGTGAAGCAAGAACAGGCACATCACATGGCAAGAGCAAGAGCAAGAGCAAGAAAGAGTGTGGGGGAAGATGTCACACACTTTTAAACAGTCAGATCTTTCAAGTACTCACTCACTACAGCAAGGACAACACCAAGGGGATAGCACTAAGCCAGTCATGAAAAATCCACTCCCATGATTCAGTTGCCTCCCACCTGGCCCCACCTCCAACACTGGGGATTACAATTCAACGTGAGACTCTGGGGGAACAGCATCCAAACTATATCAGCCATGTTCCCCACATTGATCTACATATTGATCCTCTGTCAAATTCTGTCATTTTGATAGAAATAGACAAGCTGATTCTAAAATTCATAGGGAATTGCTAAAGATGGAGAATAGCCTAAAACAAAGATGGAAAAAGAAGAACAAAGTAGGAAAACACAGTTCCCCATTTCAAAACTTACAACAAAGCTACAGTAATCACAACAGTGTGGTATTGGCATAAGGATAGACAGATCAACAGAGTAGAACTGAGAGTCCAGAAATAAATTCTTACATCTATGGCTAATTGGTTTCCAACAAGTTTGCCAAGGCTATTAAATGAGGAAAGAATCCTCTCTTCAACAAATGGTGTTGAGACAACTGGATATTCACATACAAAAGAATGAAATCAAACCCCTACCTCACACCATATGTAAAAATTAATTTGAAATTGATCAAAGACCTAAATGTAAGAATAAAAATGATAAAACTTTTAGAATAAAAAATAAAACATAAGTACACGTCTTCTTGACCTCGAACTAGTTTTCTTAAATATGGCACCCAAAGCACAAGCAACAAAATAAAAAATAGACAAATTGAACTTCAGAATAAGAGGCTTTTCCACATCAAGGAAACTATCAAGAAAGTAGAAATGATAACCTACAGAATGGGAGAAAAATATTTGCAAACATATGTCTGGTAAAGGCCTAGTATCCAGAATAGAAAAAGAATTATTCCCCTTCCCCTCCCCGCGGCCTCCATTCCCTCCCAGGGTCGCTTCGCAGAGCTGCCGGGAACCCTGCGGCGGCAGCACTTTTCACGGCAGGAAGGGGAGCTGGGCTCTGAGCTGGGCTCCGGAGCTGAGCCGCCCGAGCCGGAGGGACTGGTTGGTTGAGGGAGAGAGGGAGGGAGTCCCGGGCTGCCCAACCGCATGTTCAGCCCTATCCGCTCCTGCGGGGAGTCCTGGGCAGGTGGGGCGGGGGTCCACTAAGACCGCCACCGGCCCCTCGGCGCTGACGGGACCGCGAGGGGCGCACCCGCCGAAGGCAGCCCCGCCGAAGGCAGCCCCGCCGAAGGCAGACGCGGCCCGGACTTCGTCCTGAGCAGCGGGCGCGGGGCAGCGCAGCGGGAGGAAGCGAGAGGTGCTCCTCTCCCCGGAGTTGGAAGCCCCTTGGCCGGGTCCAAAATGCGCAAGAAGAAGCCAACGCCCATCCAGCTGACCCCGGCCCCCCACGGCTCCGCGGTTAACGAGACCAGCTCTGCGGAAACCAACTTGGAGGCCTTGCAGAAGAAGCTGGAAGAGCAGCAGCGAAAGCACTGCTTTCTTGAGGTCTTTCTTACCCAGAAGCAGAAGGTGGGAGAACTAAAGGATGACGACTTCGAGAAGATCAGTGAGCTGGGGGCTGGCAATGGCGGTGTGGTGTTCAAGGTCTCCTGCAAGCCTTCCAGCCTGGTCATGGCCAGAAAGCTAATTCATCTGGAGATCAAACCCGCAATCCAGAACCAGATCATAAGGGACCTGCTGGTTCTGCATGAGTGCAACTCTCGTGGGCTTCTGTGGTGCATTCTACAGTGAGAGGCGAGACCAGTATCTGCATGTAGCACATGGATGGAGGTTCCCTGGATGAAGTCCTGAAGAAAGCTGGAAGAATTCCTGAACAAATTTTAGAAAAAGTTAGCGTTGCTGTAATAAAAGGCCTGACATATCTGAGGGAGAAGCACAAGATCATGCACAGAGATGTCCAGCCCTCCCACATCCTAGTCAAGTCCCGTGGGGAAATCAAGCTCTGTAACTTTGGGGTCAGTGGGCAGCTCATCAACTCCATGGCCAACTCCTTCATGGGCCCAAAGTCCTACATGTCACCGGAAAGATTCCAGGGGACTCATTACTCTGTGCAGTCAGACATCTGGAGCATGGGATTTTCTCTGGTAGAGATGGCAGTTGGGAGGTATCCCATCCCTCCTCCAGATGGCAAGGAGCTGGAGCTGATGTTTGCGTGCCAGGTGGAGGGAGATGCGGCTGAGACCCCACCCAGGCCAAGGATCCCAGGGAGGCCCCTTAGCTCATAAGGAATGGACAGCCGACCTCCCATGGCAATTTTTGAGTTGTTGGATTACCTAATCAACGAGCCTCCTCCAAAAATGCCCAGAGTGTTCACTTTGGAATTTCAAGATTTTGTGAATAAATGCCTAATTAAAAACCCCGCAGAGAGAGCAGATTTGAAGAAACTCATGGTTCATGCTTTTCTCAAGAGATCTGATGCTGAGGAAGTGGATTTTGCAGGTTGGCTCTGCTCCACTGTCGGCCTTAACCAGCCCAGCATGCCAACCCATGCTACTGGCGTGTAAGTGTTTGGGAAGCAGCAAAGAAAGAAAGAAAGAAAGAGAAAGAAAAGAAAGAGGAAGGAGGGAGGGAGGGGAGGTGAGCGAGGAAGGGAAGTGAGAGCAAAAGAAAAAAAGAAAGAAAAAGAAGGAAAGGAAGGAAGGAAATAAAAAAGAAAGAAAGAGAAAAGAAAGAAAGAGAGAGAAAAGAAAAGAAAGAGGAAGGAGGGAGGGGAGGGGAGGGAGGAAGGGAAGGGAGAGTGAAAGAAGAAAAAGAAAGAAAAAGAAGGAAAGAAATGAAGGAAAGAAAAAAGAAAGAGGGAGAGAAAAAGAAAGAAAGAAAGAAAGAAAGAAAGAAAGAAAGAAAGAAAGAGAAAGAAAGAAAGAAAGAAAGAAAGAAAGAAAGAAAGAAAGAAAGAAAGAAAGGAAGGAAGGAAGGAGAGAGGGAGGGGAGGGAGGAAGGGAAGAGAGAGTGAAAGAAAAAAGAAAAAGAAGGAAAGGAAGGAAGGAAAGAAAAAAGAGGAAAGAAAGAGAAAGAAAGAAGGAAAGAAAGGAAAGAAAGAAAGAAAGAAAGAAAGAAAGAAAGAAAGAAAGAAAGAAAGAAAGAAAGAAAGAAAGAAAGAAAGAAAGAAAGAAGAGGGAGGGGAGAGAGGGAGGAAGGGAAGGGAGAGCAAAAGAAAAAAGAAAAAGAAGGAAAGGAAGGAAGGAAAGAAAAAAAGAGGAAAGAAAGAAAAGAAAGAATAGAAAGAAAGAGAAAGAAAGAGAAGAGGGGAGAGAGGAAGGAAAGAGAGGGAGGAAAGGAAAGAAGGAAGGGAGGGAGGGAAATGTTCTAGAATTAGATAGTAGTTGCAGTAGCACAACCTGTGTGTGTACTAGAAGCCACTAAATTGGCATACTTTCAAATGGTTAAAATGGGGAATTTATGTTATGTGAATTTTACCTCAATTTAAGATGTGTGTGTGTACCATCGGATTATGTTATTCAACCTATGAACAACAGTCCATAGACCAGATTTAACACCCAGCTCCAACTAAATCCAAATCCAACCATTTGAATTAGGGCAAAAATTTTAGCCTCTGAGTCTCAGTGTCCTATATAAAAATGGAGATAATAATGCCTGCCTCATAGAGTCCTTAGGATTAAATGAGCTAACGAAAGTAAAGAACATATAATGCGCCCTAGAATGTAATAAATTCTCAGCAGTGAAGAATTTACTGCTGGGTGCAGTGGCTCATTTATAGAATCTCAGCACTTTGGGAGGCTGAGGTGGGAGTATCAGTTGTGTCTAGGAGTTTGAGATGAGCTTGGGCAACATAGTGAGACCCCGTCTCTATAAAATGATAATAATAATACAATGGCATCAGCAGTAGCTGGGAAAGTTATTTGCCGCAAAGAAAGTGTCATGAGTTTCCACTTTGCATAATGTGTTCGCCAAAATTACAGCTCTATGTTAACTTCAGTCTCTTTGCCTATACAAATCTTTCCAAAACCAACTTAAATCTCATCTCAATTAAGCCTTTCCAGTTACCCACACTGAAGATACCTCCTCTTCCACTGAACTTCTCAGAAAAAGAAAAAAGAAATGACGCAAAAAGAAAAGGTACCGCCAGGTGCAATGGCTCATGCCTGTAATCCCAGCGCTTTGGGAGGCCAAGGCAGGAGGATCATTTGAGCCCAGCAGTTCGAGACCAACCTGGGCAACAAGGTAAGACCTTATCTCTGTAAAAAAATAAATAAACAAATATTAAAAAAGAAAAGGCACTAATTTAAAAACCTCTGTCTCCTACCATAACTTCTTTCCTTTGACATCACTTTCTCCATTTCCTTCCACATTTCTTTGACCTCATCAACATCCCAAAAACAATGACATTGCTACTTTTTTTTTACCCAGCACATTCCATCTCATCAAGCTGCAATTCCATAGTCTAACAATACATTTGCTGTCTTACAAATACCTTCAGCTCCATGACCTTCTTCCAAAGCAGAACCTGCACTCTGCACAGATCCAATATCCACCTTACCTCCTCTATGCCTTGAACTTGAAACATTAGTTATGACTGGAGAAAAACATCCAGTTAGGCAGAATGGTAACAGGTCAAATTAATAGTGACCATCCTCAAATGTACACTCGACCATGCCCAGAAATTTTCTTAAATATCCTCTATTAAAACCTTCTCCCATTCTCCATTAGGATTTCATACCTCTCCACTCCACTAAAACTCTGACTTCCTGTTCCATGTAGCCTCAATTGATCATTCCTCACACTTCATGAAGAATACAGAACCCATCAAGTACCAAGTCATCCCTCGTATTTTAGCCACCAATTCTCCATTTGCAACTACAGTCTTCTTTTTCCTTCTATTACATAGAAATGCCTTTCCCATAATGAAAGTTATACGTCTACATCTCTGCTCTAGATTGAATCCTCTTTTCACTCAGGGCCTTGCCGCACACCAAGGTGTGAATATGGTGATCTGGGGGTTTTCTTTTAACTTTTACATAAGTGATTATGGGGCCAGGCGTGGTGGCTCATGCCTGTAATCCCAGCACTTTGGGAGGGGTAGGTGAGAGGATCACTTGAGTCCAGGAGTTTGAGACCAGTCTAGGCAACAAAGTGAGACCCTCATCTCTAAATATAAATAAATACAATATGATAAATAAAAGAAGCTATCATGGATTACTTACATCGTTTTTAAGGAAGAAATTAAGAGGGAGGTGTAATCCGTTGTCATCAGAAAGTTCTGGCATCCTTGGAGAGGATCTAACACTATGTTGTCATTTTGGGTCAACATTCAGCCACCAATTCAATTTTGGGGTAGGAATAGAAATTAAATTCTGCAGCCGGGCACGGTGGCTACGCCTGCAATCCCAGCACCTTGGGAAGCCAAGGCAGGTGGATCATGAGGTCAGGAGATCGATACCATCCTGGCCAACATGGTGAAACCCTGTCTCTACTAAAAATACAAAATCAGCCAGGTGTGGCGGCACGCACCTGTAGTCCCAGCTAACTTGGGAGGCTGAGGCAGGAGAATTGCTTGAACACCAGAGGCGGAGCCGAGATCACGCCATTGCACTCCAGCCTGGCAAGAGCGAGACTCCGTCTCGGAAAAAAAAAAAAAAAAATTCTGCCCAACAGAGAACTGAGTGAGCCAGTCTCATAAAGATCATATGAAGTGCTACAGAATGTAGTAACTATCTCTTGTAAAATAACAGGCCATATATCTCAAGCCTCTCCCATAGCCAACTTAATTGTTGCTAATTTTCTAATTTACCTAAATCACAAAAGTGAAATCAGAGAGATTACCTAATGACTGATCTGTTAAAAGAGGAGTGAATTCAAAAGGCATCAGCAGCATTGGAGAGCCTCTGGTGTGGGGAGGGCTCACCTCTGCAGGGCCACTTTTTCTTGTCAGTGAATCACACGGTCAAATTACGGAAGAAAGTGACAGGAATTCGGCTAAATTCCAACTCCTGGCCTCAGAAGGTTATTCATAATCAACCCTGCAGCAGCAGCTCTCTGTCTGGCAGGGGAGGTTTCCTCTAATTATGTATCGCTCCCTGCGGGCCACCCGGCAGGACCTTTATTTTCTTCACAGTTATTAATCAGCTATCCAGTGTTAACAAGAACATCAGATCCAGAAGTATGCAAATCCACCCCCAATTCTTTGTCATAATCACTAGGCAGGCCACCTTAGGAGCTCACTAATGAGCTGACCGTCTAAAAGCCTCCTGCTAACTACCAAGTCTCCTATTCTTAATGATCACTTCCAAAATGGGATATTTTTGTTTCAAATACATAGGCCTATTCAATACCCTGAAATATATAACTTGTCAGCAACTTTCTGGCAAAACTTTATCTAAATTAGGCAATGCTGAAACTGACTAAATTGTAATAAAACCGAAGAAATGTCCAATGGGCAATTCAAATTCAACACCTGGGGACCTTCCAGTCCCCGGAGACTGAGTCCCAATCTTTGTTCCTTTTTTTTTTTTTTTTTTTTTTTCTGGGGGTGGGGGCGGGCGGCAGAGTTGCACTCTGTCGCCCAGGCTGGAGTGCAGTGGGGCGATCTCGGCTCACTGCAACCTCAATGATACCACTCCAATGACTGGAGGAACACCAGGGTCCTCGGTCTCTCGCCGGTTTAGATAAAACGAAACGGACACACGTGGAGTGGTTTTAAACATCGGAAAGTTTAATAGGCAAGAAAGAAGGAAGAAGAAAACAGCTGCCCCGTACAGAGACAGAGGGAAGGGGGATTCTAACAAAGAGAAAACTCCGTGTGCAGCGGGAAAGTGGCTGCTTATATGAGGAAGCTGGAGGAGGTGGTGTCTGATTTCCATAGGGCCCAGGGGATTGGTTTGACCAGGTGTGTCATTTACGTAACCCGAGAAAAACCTGGCCCTCCCACCTTAGCCCTGTAACATGCAAATGCAGGTCGCCATTATGTTCTGAACACATGGTATTATTTGGAGGTGGTCATGACAATTGCTACACCAGTTGAAAAGGAAAAGACAGCAGGAATCGCCATATTAAGTGAACCCAGTTTCTAATGGCCGACATTTGCATATTAAAGCTTGCTGACCCAACCCTTCAAGCCACCTTTTCTGTTCAGAAAACAGATGGTTCAGGGATTGTTTCTTATTACAGGAAAATTTCCACCAAGAAACTTTACCCTTACTATCTGCCTAAAAATTATTTCTTTTTTTTTTTTTTTTTTTAAGATTGGAGTCTCGCTCTGCCGCCCAGGCTGGAGTGCCCTGGCGCGATCTCGGCTCACTGCAAGTTCCGCCTCCCCGGTTCACGCCATTCTCCTGCCTCAGCCTCCGGAGTAGCTGGGACTACAGGCGCCGCCACCACGTCCGACTAATTTTTTGTATTTTTAATAGAGACGGGGTTTCACTGTGTTAGCCAGGATGGTCTCGATCTGCTGACCTCGTGATCCGCCCGCCTCGGCTTCCCAAAGTGCTGGGATTATAGGTGTGAGTCACCGCCCCCAGCCCCAATCTGTGTTTCTATTATCAAAGTCTTATCCTTTGAATGTGTCTTCTTCTAACAACTTCAAAATAGGATCCCTGTTCTGGAGTATTACATTGAGCCTTACCAAACTGCCAATCTAATAAATTTTTGTCTACAAACATGGCGATTTTGTGGTTCAACTTAATATACTGGCCCTCAGAGTCTTTTGGAAGGGGATTGAGATTTTTAAAGCATACAAATAAAGAATTTTAATAATAATAATTGTAATAACTAACGTTATTGAATCATTCATTTAGTCCTCACAACATGTAACACTCTCATTTCACAGATGTGAAAACTGAGCATAAAGAAGTTGAGTAAGGCCAGGTGCAGTGGCTCATGCCTGTAATCCCAGCACTTTGGGAGGCCAAGGTGAGAGGATCACTTGAGGCCAGGAGTTCAAGACCAGCCTGGGCAACATAGTGCGACCTTGTCCCTATAAAAACTTTTTATTATTTTCTTTTATTTTTTAAAAATTAGTGCACACCTGTAGTACCATCTACTTGGGAGGCTGAGATAGGGGATCACTTGAGCCTGAGAGGTTGAGACTGCAGTGAGCCAAGAATGCACTACTGCACTCCAGCCTCAGTGACAGAGCAAGACCCTGTCTCCAAAAAAAGAGAAGTTGAGTACTTTTCTCAAGGTCACAGACTGGCAAAGGCTAGATTCAACACAGGCTTGTCTGATACACAGGCGTTAACCACTGCACTGTATTTCCCGAAAAGTTTCTGTTGATCATGAAGGGACTCCCTCTGACCCCATATACTTTTCTAGGCATTGAAACTTTTACTTTTTCCACTGAGATCCCATAAGGGATAAAGTTACACATGGGCATTATGGGTGAGTCTACTGTATGCAAAACAGGTATTGTGTGGCTACACACGTGTGCACATGCAGCATGCTCCTGTAGAAGTGTGTGCCATGAGTGGAAATTAGGCTATGATTGTGTGGTATGGACAACAACGTTTGATAGATTAGAATTCTGAAGATTTCTAATTTTATGAACTTATGAACAGGACAGACTCAATGTTTTGAAAACTCTCCCACTATTAACACAGAAGAATGCCAGATGTAACATCCATTTGAATGCATAGCAGCCAGCTGTGGTGGCTCATGCCTGTAATCTCAGCATTTTGGGAGACTGAGGCAGGTGAATCACTTGAGGTCAGTAGTTCGAGACCAGCTTGGCCAACATGGCAAAACCCCCTCTCTACTAAAACTACAAAAATTAGCCAGGCATGGTGGTGCATGCCTGTAATCCCAGCTAATTGGGAGGCTGAGGCAAGAGAATCGCTTGAACCTGGGAGGCAGAGGTTGCAGTGAGCCAAGATCGCACCACTGCACTCCAGCGTGGATGACAGAGTGAGACTCTGTAAAAAAAAAAAAAAAAAAAAAAAGTAAAACCATTTGAATGCAGAGTTAAGCTTACAAGAAAGTAAGAGAAATCCCCAGAGCGCAGCAATGAAGATTTGGTTTCTGAAAACCAGAGCATTATGCAAGTGAGCTGATGTGGCAACTAACCTGGATTGGTTGGGTTTATCTTCATCTTGACGAATGTTAGGAATTTGTTTTAACATGCACACAGCGATAAAGTAAAAGACCTTGAGACTGCCAAGTAGGAAGCTGAAGTAAGACCCACCCATCCTCCCTCCCCTGACTCCACATACAGCACAGGAAGAGTCGACTAGAAAAATCTCTCTCTACCAGCATAATGAAATGACGTGGAAGTTAGTCTCTTCTGGCCTACCTAGACTCTGAATAGAAAAACAAAAATATGAGTTTCCTCACTGGAAAGTCAATTATGGAGCCCTGCTGAAGATGAACTCACAACATACAATCACACAACTCAGTACTTAATAATTCGTCGTGAGCAAGAGCCAGCAGAAGTAACAAGCATGTAACAAAGTTCATTAGACTCTCAGAGCTTCAGGTTGCTGAATAATCAAATGAAGATGATAAAACAAAGACATAAAGGAGAAAAGTAAACATAGGAGACAGTATAGAAAGAAAAAAAAACCGGCCGGGCGCGGTGGCTCAAGCCTGTAATCCCAGCACTTTGGGAGGCCGAGACGGGCGGATCACGAGGTCAGGAGATCGAGACCATCCTGGCTAACATGGTGAAACCCCGTCTCTACTAAAAAATACAAAAAAAAAACTAGCCGGGCGCAGTGGCGGGCGCCTGTAGTCCCAGCTACTCGGAAGGCTGAGGCAGGAGAATGGCGTGAACCCGGGAGGCGGAGCTTGCAGTGAGCAGAGATCCGGCCACTGCACTCCAGCCTGGGCGGCAGAGCGAGACTCCGTCTCAAAAAAAAAAAAGAAAGAAAAAAAAACCTATGAAATGAAAAATGGAATCACTGAAACAGAAAACCCATTAGTCAAATTTGGCAGCAGCTTGGACACAGCTGAAAAGGGAAGAGAAGACTATGATAGGGCTCAGGAAATTGCCCAGAATGCAAAAGAAATAAAACACAGAAAGTCTTCAAGAGAGTTTAAGAGCCACAGAAGAGAGAATGAGAAGATAAATATGTATCTAATTGGAATTCCAGCAGAAACAAAGAGATGTGAGAGAGGTAATATTCAAAGAACACATGGCTGAGAATTTTCTAGAATTAATGAAAGACATGAATCCTCAGATTCAGGAAATACAATACAAAAAGTACCAAGCAGGAAATGCAGAAATAAAGCTATACCTTGTCACATTATAATAAACAGCAAAACTCCAAGACAACAAGAAAATTTTAAACACCAAAAAAAAAGTAGATTAACTACAAAGGAATGACAAAGAGCAGACTTAACAACAATAGAAACCAAAAACACAATATCTTCAAAGTGAAAAAATGTAATTATTATCTAGGATTCTCTGCAGATAAAGAAGATAAATTATCACTGAAGAATGAGGGCAAACTAAAGACATTTTAAAGCAAACAAAGAATAAGAGAGTTGACCTCTGTCAAACCTTGGCTGAGAGGAATCCTAAAAGACATAATTTAGGAAGAAGGAAAAGAGGGCTGAGTGCAATGGCTCATGCCTATAATCCTAGCACCTTGGGAAGCCAGGGCAGGAGGATTGCTTGAGGCCAGGAGTTCCAGACCAGCCTGGGCAACACAGCAAAACCCTGTCTCTATGCAAATGTTAAAAAATTACCCTGGCATGGCAGCATCCACCTGTAGTCCCAGCCACTCGGGAGGCTGAGATGGGAGGACCGCTTGAGCCCAGGAGTTCCAGGCTATAGTGAACCATGATCATGCCACTGCACTCCAATTTGGGCAACAGAGAGAGATCCTGTCTTTAAAATGGGAGGGAACAAAGAGAGGGAGGGAGGGAGGGAGGGAGGGAAGGAAGCCAGTGGAAAGGAATAAGGTGCAAATGTGTCAAATGTAGGTAAATCTAAGTAAGCATTGCTCATATAAAACAATAAAAAGTAACAAATTTGTGGAGGAAACAAAACATTGTGAAACTAGAATATTAGCTACAAATAACATATTATTGGGACTGTGTAAAGAATAAAGATTATTTTCTAGTTCTAGAGGAGGCTGGTGATGCTGATCAATTTCAGACTTTCTTAAATCAAGATGCAAGTTAAATGTAAGAAATAGAAATTGAATGCATGATGTCATTAGTTAAAAAGAAAAATGTGAATTTAAAAAACACACTTAAAGCAAGACAAAAGAAGGAGCAAAGAAAAAGCATAGTAAATAGAAAGCACAAAAGAGGACAGGAAGAAATCTAAACATGTAAGTAATTGCAATAAATGCAAATGGATGAAATTCATCATTAATAGAGCATCAGCCTTTAAAAATGCATGTATGGCTGGGCACGGTGGCTCACGCCTGTAATCCCAGCACTTTGGGAGGCCAAGGCAGGCAGATCACCTGAGGTCAGGAGTTCGAGACCAGCCTGGCCAACATGGTGAAACACCTGTCTCTACTAAAAGTACAAAAATTAGCCAGCTGTGGTGGCGCACGCCTGTAATCCCAACTACTTGGAAGGCTGAGACACGAGAATCGCTTGAGCCCAGGAGACGTAGGTTGCAGTGAGCTGAAATTGTGCCACTGCACTCCAGCCTAGGTGACAAAGCGAGACTCCATCTCAAAAAAAAGGTTTTTAATTAAAAACTTAAAATGCAGGCATAAGCTGCTTACTAGAGACACAGTGGAATACAGAAAAGTTACAACTAAAGATGTAAAAATATATTACAAGTAAATATCATCAAAACTACTGGTAGAGCTATATTAATATTTTAAATAAGACTTTAAGTCCAAAAGAATTATTATGAAAAAATAGATGAAAGCTATACCACCAAAAACATACAACAATTCAGAACATGTACTCAACTAATAACAGTATCAGAATATGAAGTAAACATGGGTAAAATTACAAGGAAAATTTTTAAATCCATTGTAAAACTGGGAAATTTTAACAAAAGTACCTCAGTAATTAATAAAGCAAATGGACAAAAAAAAAAAAGTAAACAGAGGTCGGGCACGGTGGCTGATGTCTGTAATCCCAGCACTTTGGGAGGCCAAGGTGGGCAGATCACTTGAGGTCAGGAGTTCGAGACCAGCCTGGCCAATGTGATGAAACCCTGTCTCTACTAAAAATACAAAAATTAGCCAGGCATGATGGTGAGTGCCTGTAATCCCAGTTACTCTACTTGGGAGGCTGAGGCAGCAGAACTGCTTGAACCGGGAGGCAGAGGTTGCAGTGAGCCAAGATTGTACCACTGCGCTCCATCTTGGGTGACAGGAAAAACAAACAAACAACAAATATATATATAATTAATATATTATACATCAGATTATATAATATACTATAATAAATATAGAATGATTATAATACATAGTAAATATAATAGATATATAGATATATGTAGTCTATATACACAAACATATATATATACCATATCAAGCTAATTTTTTATTTATTAACATATATAAAATATATAAACTATGTTGTGTATATATATGTGTATATATATACCACAGCCAAAAATCAGCAAATACGCGTGCTGTTAAAACATAAGCAGAATGTTTTAGAGTATTTGAACATGTATTTTGTCTCAAAGTAAATCTCAAAAACTTCTAACAACCCAATCCTAACAAAACTCAAACTAGAAACCAATAACAAAAAAGTAACAAAAAAATTATATAAAGAAATGTTAAAATACACTTCTAAATAACTCTTATTTATTTATTTACTTTTTAATTGAGATGGAGTCTCACTGTGTTGCCCAGGCTGGAGTGCAGTGGTGCGATCTCGGCTCACTGCAACCTGTGCCACCCAGGTTCAAGCAATTCTTGTGCCTCAGCCTCCCGAGTAGCTGGGACTACAGGTGCATGCCACCACACCCGGCTAAATTTTGTATTTTTAGTAGAGATAGGATTTCACCATGTCGGCCAGTCTGGTCTCAAACTCCTGACCTCAGGTGATCTACCCACCTCAGCCTCTCAAAGTGCTGAGATTGCAGGTGGGAGCCACCACGCCCTGCCTGAGTAACTCTTAAGTCAAAGAAAAAGTATAATGGAAATTAGAATATAGTATGCATCAAAACGTATAAGATGCCGCTAAAGTTTTGCTTAGGAAAAAAATGCATAGATGTCATGGATTATAACTGAAAAAATAAAAATGGCAATAGGGGAGCTAAACTTCTGTGTATGTTATATATTGCTATGTAACAAGCTAGACTGAAACTTAGTGGCTTAAAGACATAACAATTTATTATTTCTCCTGAATCTGTAGGATGGCTGGGCAGTTATTCTGTTGACGATACCTGCATGTCCTGCTGTGGCTACATTTGTTGGCAGGGACTGGGCTCAGTTGGGATGGCTAGACCTCTGTCTATTTGATTTTATATCCTTAGGGTGGCTAAACCGGCCTTTTTCACATGGCATACAATTTCCCAGTGCAAAGTGCTTATCAAGTCTCTGCTAGCCTCGTATTTGCTTATGCCCTGCAAGCCAGAGAAAGTCACATGGCTGGGTGCGGTGGCTCACACCTGTAATCCCAACACTTTGGGAGGCCAAGGCAAGCAGATCACTTGAGGTCAGTAGTTCGAGACCAGCCTGGGCAACATGGTGAAACCCCGTCTCTGCTAAAAATACAAAAATTAGCCAGGTGTGGTGGCAGGCGCCTGTAATCCCAGCTACTTGGAAGGCTGAGGCAGGAGAATCACTTGAACCCAGGAGGCGGATGTTGCAGTGAACCGAGATCACACCATAGCACTCCAGCCTGTGTGACAGAGTGAAACTCCATCTCAAAAAAAAAAAAAAAGTCATATAGCCAACTCCAGCATCAAGACAGGAAGACTGCAAGGGTTTGGATACTAAAAAGATAAATTCATGGGAGGCCTTTAATATAGAACACTCTCAGCCAGGCACAGTGGCTCACTCCTGTAATTCCAACACTTTGGGAGGCCCAGGCAGGCGGATGACTTGAGCACAGGAGCTCGAGATCAGCCTAGACAACGTGGCGAAATTCCATCTCTACAAAAAATACAAAAATTAGCTAGGTGTGGTGGCATGCACCTGTAGTCCCAGCTACTCAGGAGGCTGAGGTGGGAGGATGGCTTGAGCCCCGGAGACAGAGGTTGCAGTGAGCTGAGATGATACCACTGGGCCTGGACAACAGAGCCTGGGTGCCCAGCTTGCACGATAGAGCCAATAAATACATATATATAATATATATACTTGCATAGATATATGAAACAATCTCTATCACAGTCTTCCCTTGACCCCAATGGTTGATACCCCTCCGGCATGCAAGGGGTACTCATCTCCAGTCAGGACTCCGAAGTCTCACTCGATCATGTCATCAGGGACAACGTCCATGACGACATGATCTGCAAGATTCAAACGTAAATGACGCTTCTCAAATCCAACTTCTCTGGATCCAGAGACCCGTGAACTAAAAAGACGAGTTATCTGCTCACACACACCCAGCATACAATGGTGAGACAGAGATAGGACAGTTACAATAGACACCTCCATCCAAAAACAAAAAGGAGTAATGGAAGGCATATAGTAACAACCAACCCATAGCCAGACAAATTTGATTAAGACCCTGGATTAACCCACTCGGGCTGCTATAACAAAATACATAGAAGGGATGGCGTAAGCAATAGAAATTTTTTTAAGCAGCCTTTAATTTTTATTACAAAAAAGTTTGAATTTACACAAGAATACAGAGAATAGTATAGTTAACCCATTATATCTATCTTCTAGCTTCTTTTTTATTTTTCAATAGTTTTTGGGAAACAGGTGGTGTTCGGTTGCATGGAAAAGTTATTTAGTGGTGATTTCTGAGATTTTGGTGCACCCATCATTCAAGCAGTGTTTACTGCACCCAATGTGTAGTCTTTTATCCCTCGGCCCCCTCCCACCCTTTCCCTCGAGTCCCCAGAGTCCATTTTAAAATATGGAATGTTGGCCAGGTGCAGTGGCTCACGCTTGTAATCCCAGCACCTTGGGAGGCCAAAGCAATCAGGTCACTTGAGCTTAAGAGTTCAAGACCAGCCTGGGCAATGTGGTGAAACCCTGTCTCTACCAAAAATACAAAACAAATTAGCCAGGCGTGGTGGCACATGTCTGTGGTCCCAGCTACTTAGGAGGCTGAGGCAGAAGGATCACTTGAACCCAGGAGATGGAGGTTGTAGTGAGCTAAGATTGTGCCTCTGCACTCCAGCCTGGGCAACAGAGCGAGATTCCATCTATACACACACATACACACACACACACACACACACACATATATGTGTGTATCTTCAAAAATTTGCATGTCATCCTTGCACAGGCACCACGCTAATCTTCTCTGCATCATTCCAATTTTTTAGTATATGTGCTGCCAAAGCAATCACAACAACAGAAATTTATTTCTCAGAGTTCTAGAGGCTGGGAAGTCCAAGATCACAGTGCCAGCCAACTTGATTCCTGGTGAGGGTGCTCTTTCTGGTTTGCAGATAGCTGTAAAGCTCTGGTGTCTCTTCCTCTTCTTACAAAGGACACCAGCCCTATTGGATTGGGGCCCCATTCTTATGACCTCATCTAATCTTATTACCTCCTCATAGGCACTGTCTCCAAGCATAGTCACACAGAAGGACAGAGCTTTAACATATGAATTTGAGGGGACACATCATTCAGTCCATGTCACACCCCCTATTCTGGAGGCAGAGGATGTTCCTAGTTTAGGGCCTAGTTTTCCTCCTGGGAATGGTTTCCTAATCCATTATTCCTCACAGTTCTGGGCTTCTGGCTCTGTTCTCCAAGAGTTCCTATCTACACAACTACTTGGTAGAGTGTAGTATCTAGTAAGGTGGAAGCTGCCTATAGCCCGTGATCCACAAATTTCACTTCTAGGAAGAAGGCCCACAAGTTACTAATGTTGTGACCTTGAGCAAATAACCTCTCTCTGTGACTTAACGTCCCTCTGTGCCTCAGTTTCCCATCTGTAAAATGGAGAAATAATATTGAGCTCCTCCTAGTCCTATTATGAGAATTAAATCAATCGGTACTTGTCAAGTGTTTAGAACAGTGCCTGACGCTTAATATGCACTATTTTAAAAATAATGTCAACATAGATCTATTTATTTTTTAAAATACTATCCAACAGTAAGAAAATAAATACAATAACTGGGTTAAAGCCATAGAGAAATATTATGAAGCAGTTGAAAGGAATGACCCAGAGGAATGAACACAACTTTATAAACTTATGTAAAGTTGTAATATATTCAAACTATTCTTCACATAATCGTGCACTTGTCTGTAATTAAAATTTTTTAATATTCATGGGAATGATGAACTCCAAAATTAGAATAGTGGTTACCTCTGGGAAAAGAAAGAGACTAATGAGATTGGGGAGTGATACACAGTGCCTGGTACTATACTTAGTGACTTAGATTCTTCAAAAATAGGGATCTGATATGACTGGGCACAGTGGCTCACGTCTGTAATCTCAGCACTTTGGGAAGCCAAGGCAGGCAGGTCACTTGAGGTCAGGAGTCAGAGAGCAGCCTGCCCAACATGAAGAAGCCCATCTCTACTAAAAATGCAAAACTTAGCCAGGCATGGTGGCACCCACCTGTAATTCCAGCTACTTGGGAGTCTTAGGAAGGAGAATCACTTGAACCCAGGAGGCAGAGGTTGCAGTGAGCCAAGATCACACCACTGCACTCCAGCCTGGGTGACAAGAGTAAGACTCCATCTCAAAAAATAAAATAAATAAAACAAGAATAGGGATCTGATATGGCTGGGCACAGTGGCTCACATCTGCGCTTTCTCCAAATTATGACCCTGTAAGGCTCTGTTTTAGGATAAGCACAGGAGGAGGAGCCGAACACAGAAAGGAAGTTATTAAAGATGCCTTCCTGTGGTATACTAAGTGTCCATGTGAAGAATATCAAAATCCTAGCACTTTGGGAAGCCAAGGCGGGCCAATCACTTGAGGTCAGGAGTTCGAGACCAGCCTGGACAACGTGGTGAAACTCTGTCTCTACTAAAAATACAAAAATTAGCCGGGAGTGGTGGCTTGCCTGCCATCCCAGCTACTCAAGAGGCTGAAGCACAAGAATTGCTTGAGCTCGGGAGGCAGAGGTTGTACAAACTCTGTCTCAAAAAAAAATATATATAGGGATCTGAAATAGCTATAAGATAGCAGGATATTTGATATACTATTCTCCATGCTTTTCTCATATTTGATGTATTTTGTAATAAATTTTAAAATTAATAATTATTCACAAGAAAATATATAATTGAGCACTGAGGCTGAATCTCCTGTTTTGGTCTCTGCAGAGGCCTGACACACAGAAGAGAGCACTTGGAGTCCAGATGACCCACCCTTGTTCCACCCTTCCCAAAATTTCCATCGTAACTGATGTCACTAGGTCAAGAAAGCATCCCAGCAACTGAACTGGGGAGGAAATTGAATAAGAGTGTACTTAAGGGAGGTGGTTATAGTGTAAAGTAGGACAGAGATTCTCAACCCTGCTTCCTCTACAGCATACCTGAGAAATGAAAGTCACATCTGCAACTTACTCCCAAGAGTAAGCAGGTATGTTTTTAAAGAGCTAAGATTAGCTATGGGTTATGTACCGCGTCATCATCTGCTGTCTACCAGATGTAAGTCCACCTCTTTCTCCTCCTCATATCAGGAGGGAACAAAAGCCCTGACCTAAGGTACAAAAACACTAAGTCATTGATATTGGACATCTGACCTCCTGACCAAACTAGACCAGGGAACCAGGCTTGCCTAGTCTAGGGCATGGTTGTGGATACTGGTGATACCATCTGTCTGGATACCCTATGCTGTTTCCTCACTATTTCTTCTCATTCCCTCCCACAAATGCAGTTTTGAGAGTAAATCTTGAACCCAGAGGAGGAAAGCATGGGAATAGGGCAAATTAGGACCCATGAGAATAGACTGAGGGATTGAAAGAGGATACCACATTTACCACTGGAGTCAGTCACTAACAGCAGTGGTTAGTGGGGAAGAAGGGGTATGGCCAGGAGAGTTTACTGTTCCATATTCCCTCTCCCTTTCTCGCTCTCAATCTTTTTTTTTTTTTTTTTTTTTTTTTTTTTGCTTTTCGAGATGGAGTCTCTCTCTGTCACCCAGGCTGGAGTGCAGTGGCACCATCTCGGCTCACTGCAACCTCTGCCTCCCAGGTTCAAGCGATTCTCCTGTCTCAGCCTACCGAGTAGCTGGGACTACAGGCTCCCGCCACCATGCCTGGCTAATTTTTGTATTCTTAGTAGAGATGGGGTTTCCCTATGTTGGCGAGGCTGGTCTCCAACTCCTGACCTCAAGTGATCCACCCGCCTCAGCCTCCCAAAGTGCTGGGATTACAGGCATGAACCGCCCACCCAGCCTCCTCTCCCTTTCTCCATCTCCTGTGCTATGCTGTCAGTCCTCGCCATTTAAATTGCCTGAGAGCCTGACCTACCATAATATGAGAGGAGGAAAAAAAGTGTGACCCTAGGCAGGAAGAAGAGAGAAGGAAACAGGAAAGGAAGGTGGTAGAGACAGAAGAGAAGGTCCTCTGGCTGTGGACCTTGCCCCTGAGGCCACAAATATATGTAAGGGACATAGTAACCTGGGGAAATGGAAAAAGGGGACTATCAGATGGACCAAAGCTAGTTTAGGATAGGAAATTTACATAATTTTTTTCAAAACACTAATGAAAGCCACTTATACAAACGAAGATTGAAATTTATACTTTTCATGATGCTCATACAGTCTTTTAAGTAAAGGCAAAAGAGATGTTTTATTTTAAAATAGCTTCTTCTCTTGGGATTCAAAATTTTAGTCAATGGGCATTTCTGATGCAACCTGCAATTGCTGAAGATAAGTAGTAAAGGAAGGTGTTCATTAATTTGAAGAAATCTGGTCATTTAATATCTTAGCACTTATTCCAATGGACCCTGGTCTTAATTTGAAAACACACACACCCCTCACATTCTTTTTCCCTAAGAAAAAGAGGTTTCCAGCCAGGCATGGTTGCTCACGCCTATGTAATCCCAGAACTTTGGGAGGGCGAGGTGGGTGGATCATGAGGTCAGGAATTCAAGACCAGCCTGGCCAACATGGTAAAACCCTGTCTCTACTAAAAATACAAAAATTAGCCGGGCATGGTGGGGGATGCCTGTAATCCCAGCTACTCGGGAGGCTGAGGCAGGAGAATTGCTTGAACCTGGGAGGCCAAGGTTGCAGCGAGCAAGACTGGACCCCTGCACTCCAGTCTGGATGACAGAGCAAGACTCCATCTCAAAACAACAAAAAAAAGAAAACGAGGTTTCCGTAACTTCTTTGAAATCAAAATAACCATCAAACCTCTCCATCTTTTGACTATTCTTATTTTATTTTATTTATTTATTTATTTATTTTGAGACAGAGCCTCGCTCTGTCATCCAGGTTGGAGTGCAGCGATGTGATCTCAGCTCACTGCATCCTTCGCCTCCCAGGTGCAAACAATTCTCCTTGCCTCAACCTCCTGAGTAGCTGGCATTATAGGTTTGTACCAGCACCCCCGGCTAACTTTTGTATTTTTAGTAGAGACAGGTTTCATCATGTTGGCCAGGCTGGTCTCGAACTCCTGACCTTAAATGATCTGCCTGCCTTGGCTTCCCAAAGTGCTGAGATTACAGGCATGAGCCACCGCGCCCAGCCTATTCTTCTTTCTTATGACCAGGCTTACAGCGTAAGGCAAGAAAGGGAAGCAATGAGATACAACAATTTCTTTATCACCTTTCACTTGATGATTTCTGGAAGCTGGTGTTGGAACGGCCATGTCCCAGAATCACAGACACTTAATGATGGAAGTCATCTGAGAAGCGTCCTTGTCTGTTGCTCCGCCACACGGGCATTTTCCCCACAGAAAATGACAACTGATCCTTTCATTTCCATGAAGTCCAATGAGTAACTAATAATTGTGAGTTATTTTAAAATATCAAGTTAGGCAGTACCGAACTAATGATAAGAATGCATATGCAATGAGGAATCTGACTCCACTTTTTGATGCTTGACTGCTGACAGCTTTTAAGCCTCCATCTGCCTCTGCAGGGACCACAACAGCATATATTTAAAATAATTGGCCAGGCACAGTGGTTCACTCCTGTAATCCCAGCACTTTAGGAGGCCGAGGCAAGAGGATCACTTGAGGTCAGGAGTTTGAGACCAGCCTGGGTGACATAGTGGGACCCATCTCTACTAAAAATGAAAAAATATTAGCTGGGTATGGTAGCACACACCTGTAGTCCCAACTTGGAGGCTGAGGTGGGAGGATTGCTTGAGCCCAAAAGTTCAGGGCTGCAGCAAGCTATGATCACACCACTGCACTCCAGCCTGGGTGACAGAGCAAGACCCTGTCTCAAAAAAAATAAATAAGTAAGTAATTAAATAAGAAAAGAAAATAATTGACTTACCATTATGTTTACCATCATGCTTATGAATCCAACAGTAAAGACAGTATAGTAAACAATATTCCCAATCTGCTTGTCATGATGCTTTATGAGGTCCTGGATTCAAAAGACTTCATTCTCCCAGTAAGACACCCTACTTGCAAAGACTTTCCTAAATATCATGGTTTGGGTTTTTTTATTTTTGTTTTTATTTTTTTATTGAGATAGAGTCTCACTCTGTTGCCCAAGCTGGAGTGCAGTGGCATGATCTCGGCTCACTGCAACCTCTGCCTTCCTGGTTCAAGTGATTCTCCTGCCTCAGCCTCCCAAGTAGCTGGGATTACAGGTGCCCACCATCCGGCTAATTTTTGTATTTTTATTAGAGACAGGGTTTCACCATGTTGGCCAGGCTGGTCTCGAGCTCCTGACCTCAAGTGATCCGCCCACCTCAACCTCCCAAAGTGCTGGGATTATAGGTGTGAGCCATGGTGTCCAACCTAAATATCATGGTTTTGAACAAGCACAGTGTCAATTTCTCTAATTCGTGTCATCATTCCACCTATACAGGTGGGCTATTGTATAAGGTGAAGAAAATTGTTGTATGATCAATTGGTTACTCATTCATTCAATATGTATTGAATACCTAGTATGAGACAGGCACTGCTCCAAACAATATGGATATAGTATAGAAGAAGATAGACAAAAATTCCTGTCCTTGTGGAATTTATATTCTAGAAAGAGGGGGTAGGAAAAGTAATAATAAAGTAAATTATATAGTAAGTCAGAAGATAAGGGTTATAGGAGAAAATAGAACAGAATAAGGGAAATCCAAAGTCCTGGGGCAGAAATGGGGAAGTGAAATTATCATTAGAGTGGTTTGGTTTCCTTTCTGCTGTTCACCAAATACATATGATTTTCAATGTCCAGGCTTATACTAGGATTGTACTTTCCTAACATATTAAAGTTAAGTACAGCCATAGGATTTGTTTTGGCCAATGGAATGTGAGCAGAAATTATGTGTATGATTTCTGGACAGAAGCTTTAAGAACAGTGTGTGATTCTCCACATGCCTCTCCCACTGCTGCATGCCATAGGAAGCTTCGCTTGGCCAGAATTCCTGAATAACATCATGAGTCAAAGCCCCTGCCAGCCTGCGTTAGACACTTGGTGTGAGCTACATATTGATTAAGCCAATGAGATTTTGGTCTCATTTGTTACTGCAGCATAACCTGAGCTATCCTAACTGATGCAAGCTGTCGGGGTAGACCCCACTAAGATGACAGATGATAGTGGCTTGAACCTGAGTGACAATAGCAGAAGAGATGAGAAGTCATCAGAATCTGGAAATATTTTGCTGTATGGAAAAGAGTTAAGTCCTATATGATTGAAAATGTGAGACCAGTTACAGAAGACTACATTGATTCTAATAGTATGTCAGAGACTTCTCATGTAAAAAGGGGAAATACCTGTGTAAAAAGGGGAAGTATACTAGAGGCAATCTTTTATAGTCTGGTGACAATCTGGGAGGAGATAATCTATCTAGCAAGTTTACAACAGCATAAGCAACCTACTAAATATTAGGAGATTTTATGTCTGTGATGAGTTTTCCGACTTGTATAGTGGAGCATTATTGCCCTCTAGTGATGAAAGAGAAAATGTTCTTAGAGAAAAGGAAAGTGACAACTAATGCTTCTGGAAAACACACAGTTTGAAATTTGGGGTTCTCTTTGGGCCAAGACTGGTTGCTTTCTAACAACTTTTGACTGGGAGACACCATGAGCAACTGTATATCTGAGAAGATAAAATCTGGCATTGCTCTTCAAAGTTATCCATAATTTTCAAAAAAGTGAGAATCCTGAATCTCTGTTGGTTAAGGTGCAATGATTATTGTAAGTATAAGAATTAGTAGTGATATCAACAACACAAATATTTTATTGTCTTCCCTAAAAGATAGGGACAAGTAAGGGGATGAAGATTAATACGTGTAACTGATAATTCCTGAACCTGGTGTTTTTTGTTTTGCTTTGTTTTTTAACCAGTTGTACAAATGAGGAATGGTGGGAGACTTCCTCTTAGTAGTTCTGTGAAATAGTGGTTAGTGAAATAGAGTGGCATTATTTTTTGTCACCTTCATAAGCTCAATATGAAGTAGTAGAGAGATGTAGCTTCCCAAAAGGCTGCAATCATGAAATGTTTATCTAAAAGGAAGTAATATATCCACTGAACTTCATATAATTATGCTGGCACAACCAGTATAATTTATTTAATCAAGATACAAATATGGTTGCATCTCTTATTTTACTTAACTAAACCAAGCAGCATCCCAATATTTTGGATAGGTTGGAGGTATAATTTCTTTCAACGGACTTCACTTCTTCTGCCCACTTCTTCAAGAATCCCAGGATGTTGTCCAGAGTAGCTGAACATATATCTGAAATGCCTTCTGGAGAGTAATCCAGAGGATCCAGTCCATCACCAGCAGACCTAACTTTCAGCTACCATTGTTGTTGCCACATTATGAATACAGGTCTTTCCAAGTCTGGTATATTCGTTTCTGTCCATATTCCTATGCAGGCCACAGTGGTGTCCTCCTCCCTCACTTCCCAGGTAATAGCTCTCCAGGTTAAACCCACATATGCAGTCATTCTTCCCAACACACTCATTGTGCCTTTGTGGATCCAGGACAATTCCAGTTCTAGACATAGCCACAAGCTAACCCGGAAACCGCTTTTCCCCAAGACTATGTGGAATCAGGTAATAAGCCAGAATCCCTGGTCTTCACTCATCCTTCTCTCCCCTAAGAGCTGCCTCTAACCATCCAAAAGGTCCTATTTATGAGGAAGTCCAAAAGAGATGTGTGAGAGATGTTGCATACTCTTCCAGTAGCCACCTGGGTTTCCATGAAAATTTATTTCCACTTAAGCAAACTTTCATCTCTACATATTTAAAAAAGCAGCCTTCATCAAGCCCTTTTTAAAAGGCTTTGTTGTACATTTCCCCAAGAGCAATAGATGCCTGCTTACCCTATGTTTACTTATGAACCACAAAGAACAAAGAAGATCTGCTTTGGAATGATTCACTTTATCCTCCCATGCAGGAAGATAAAAGGCCAAGTTTAAATGGCAGCTTCTCTGACATCCATATCTTAATTACAGTCTGCGTGCCACATTTAAGCATAAATCTTATTCTAGAAATGTATCTTATAAATCTATACACATGTACATTAAAGATCTAAACTATAATAAAGACTCTGACTCCAGTGTCTGGAGCAGCTACAACATAAACTCATGTACAAAAGATATGTTCAGATGTTCATTATTGCATTGTTGAAAATAGGGAAAAAATTGAAAATATGGTAAATGTATATTGATAAAGGAATGGTCAGTTTAAATTATAATATATCCATATGATGGAATACTATGCAGTTGTGAAAAGAATAGATTTATTCTTTGTGAAAAAATTCTGGACATTGTGTATAATTTCTATAATAATAACCAAAAAATGTTAACAGAGATTATTACTAGGTAGAGGGATCACACTGAGAGGATGAAAGGAAGGGGGCTGTGGGGATTTGGGCAGATATACACTTTTCTTTTTTTTGGAGACAGGGTCTTGCTGTGTCGTGACTGACACGGTCATAGCTCACTGCAGCCTCAGACTCCTGGGCTCAAATGATCCTCCTACCTCAGCCTCCTGAGTAGCTGAGATTACAGGCATGTGCCACCATGCCTGGCCAGATACAGACTCTTTCTCTTTATATCCTTCTAAACTGTTTGAATGTATTACAAAGAACTTGTATTGCTTTTCTTTTTCAATTATGAAATATGCATATTATTTTAACATATATAGTTGTGAATGGTTTATCTGTATAACTTAAATATAATTTAATTTGATAAATATTCATAAGTTTGAATATTTTAATGTAAGAAAGAAATGTGTTTTTTCTCCTTTAATAAGGAAAGATTGTGCTGGCGATTTAAAAAACAAAAAACAAACAAACAAACAAACATTATCAAACCTAGGTAGATGACCAGATGGTGGAGGATCCAAAAGCTAGGTAAAGTAAATAACTGAGGATGTTTTGGATTTTTAACTTGAATAAAAGATAGAGCTGTCTTCAAATATCTAAAGTAAGGGAATTCCACTTTTAGGTTTGTGAGGGCAAGATGATTTGAACCAATCCTATCACACACGGAAACTAACAAAACTGGGCAAAATATGAAAAGGCATCTTCCTGAAGGCATCCTAGAGCTAGCAAAATCATGAAGATTTACTGTTCCTGGATCCAGCGAAGACAGGAACTCCTATAAATTATGTGGGCATTATTCCCATCCTGCCCTTCATCCACTATAAAATGATTTACTTAGAAACAATGTGAAACATTGTGATGCACAATAACGCATTCTGTAAATCCACATATCATGGTTTCAACAACAGCTTTTCAACTGGGAAGGGCCAACCCAAACCCAGAGTAAATGTCTACTCCAGTGACAACAAATCCTTGCCCCTTTCATGATAGAAGTGGTCTCATGTAATCAACATGCCACCAGGTGGCGTGCTGATTTCCCCAGGGAATTGAACCACATTCAGGGTTCAGTGTTGGCCTCTGCTGTTGGGAGATAGGGCACTCAGCAGCGGTTGTAACCTGATCGGTTTTGGTGAATGGATGACCCTTTTGCTGAATCTATGGATAACTTTCATCCCTACCACCTTAGTGACTTTGTTTATGAGGCAATGAAACAGGAATAGGGTTTGCTGAAAAAAAGACACTGAATAATAGCCACAGAAAATGTCATCTTATGAAGTGACTTAAGATTCAATGTTCTGTTGGGGACATGAACTACTGATCCTAATACTCTGTGTGGATGGTTTCCTGAGGAATGATGGCTTCCTGCTTGGATGTGATGATGCCTATAGTAAGTGAGGTGGAGATGCCAGAATTTCTGTGATATTCTACTACTCAGGTAGTTGTAAGCATGTATATTGGACCAAAAAAAAAAAATCTCATTTTTGTTGAGAGGACTATACATCTACATTCCCCCCAGATCTCCTTATCATTAATTTTTCTCTTTACTTTTTTTTTGGCAGGGGGGGGACAGAGTCTCGTTCTGTCGCCCAGGCTGGAGTACAGTGGCACAATCTCATCTCGCTGCAACCTCTGCCTCCTGGGTTCAAGTGATTCTCCTGCCTCAGCCTCCCTGGTAGCTGGGACTACAGGCGTGTGCTACAATGCCTGGCTAATTTTTTGTATTTTTAGTAGAGACAGGGTTTCACTATGTTAGCCAGGATGGTCTCGATCTCCTGACCTCGTGATGTGCCTGCCTCGGCCTCCCAAAGTGTTGGGATTACAGGCGTGAGCCACCACGCCTGGCCTAATTTTTTTTATTTTTAGTAGAGATGGGGTTTTACCATGTTGGCCAGGCTAGTCTCTTAACTCCTGACCTCAGGTGATTCGCCCACCTCAGTCTCCCAAAGTGCCGGGATTACAGGCGTGAGCCAGTAATCCTGCCCACCTTTATCGTCAATTTTTCAATCTCATTTTTCCAAGCCACTGGTCACCCATTCAAACCAGAAACCACTGTCTATTTTGAAACGTGTAGATTCATGTCTTGCCATCTCTTATTTCAGATGCATAGCTCAAAACCCCACCCCCTCAGGGCACTTCCCTTCACTGTCCTTCCAGGTGGTATCAGCATATCATGCAGATCCATTTGTAAATCAGGCTACTGTTGACTTGCTGCCCAGTATGGAACTCCATCCACCTTAGTTCTGACAATGAAGAGATGCAATCTGCCCACTTCAGAAACCCACCATCTCTGTTGATCTTTGGAAGTCCATTTCTATGACAGCATTTCCCACTATTAGCCTTTGCCCACAGAGGACAGCCATCATTGAGCTCTTAAAAATGCCAGTAACTCTCTCACCAGTACCTTCCTTACTACCTTGGGTGAAGGGAGATGCTCTGAACCCTCAGAGAGGAGTCAAATGTTGGATTATCCAGTCTCATAAGTCAATTCTAACATTCCACTTCCTTAAGTCTTCAGATACTGTGCTCAATACCATACCACAGAAAGTCTGGCATCTCCACCTCACTTATGGTAGGCATCATAACATCCAATCAGGAAACCATCATCATCCATCAAGAAACCATCCCAGAAGAGTATTAGAACCAGTAACTCATGTCTTTGACAGAACACTGAATCCCAATTCACAGGTGAACATAAAGGACTTCTCTTTCCACCATATTTCACTCCTCTCACAGCCCAACAACCTCCAGATGAATTTCCACCTGGTTTATTCCTACTCTCACTGGTACATATTAGCTGTATGGTACCATGATTTTTTTACTATGTGACCTACTTCCTCCCAAGCCAAGTGCTCTAATTCCAAGAGAGTTATCATTCCTTTGCTATGTGACTTATTTCCTCCCAAAGCAGGGACTGTCTTTCCCTGTCAAGGTTGAGATCTGACTCTAGTTATTGGCCTGGAGGCAGAGATGTGGCAGGACTCAGTCTTAAGAATAAATGCTATCTTGCAAGGCATCTGCTTCAGGTGAGGCCGTTACATGGTCTCTAGACAAGGAAGGCTAATCCCCTTCAGTAAGAAGGAAGGGGCTGCTATGCCAGACAGACAGACTTGGGAAGATGTCAATGTTCAAAGTCTTCTGATTCCTGTGAACAATCCAATTCCAAAATTCCATCCTGTACAACTTTCAGAACCAATTGTCTTAACACAAGTCCTCTAGAAAGCAGAACTCAAGAAAAAAAAAAAAAAGTTTCTGGCACTTGGACAGAAGCATGTCCAGAGACACAAACGTGAGGGAAAAAAAAGTGAGACAAGACATGATGCAATGGCATGCAGTGGATTGCAGCACTGATTCACAATGAGCTACAGACACACAGCACGTCGCTTTGCAGGCAGGTTCACTCTGCACACAGGACTTCTCCAGAAGAGGTGCCAAAAGAAAACACACCTTGTGGTAATTCCTGAAAAGACAGGAATTTATTTCCCATTGGTCATTGCTCATTCCATTGAGCTAATGCCCTAAACTTCTGAGTTGCACCATCTGGGCTCCTGGCAGCCACACAGGAAACCATATTCCACACCTTGCAATGTGGCATCTTATTCAAATCTCAAAGTGGAGGGGTGACCTGGTATGGGTGTGACACCAACCAAGTGTAAGAAGGAGGCAGTCAAGAGCCTCTGAGAAGGTGCACAAGTGGTATTAATATGGTGGATTTGGAAGTTCCAGTGCGCAAGGAAGGAATGCTTCCACCAGGAAACACTGTCATGGATGAATTGGAAATCTGAGACTGTCCTTGGCCAGTTTGGGCTCCTCATGCTACTGAACAAATGGACAAAGTAAGAGGCCACTCTAGCGGGTAATTCATCCTAATTAACAAGGAAAAATTAGGTCACTGGCCAGGCGCGGCGGCTCACGCCTGTAATCCCAGCACTTTGGGAGGCCAAGGCGGGTGGATCACTTGAGCTCAGGAGTTTGTGACCAGCCTGGCCAACCCTGTCTCTACTGAAAATACAAAAATTAGCCAGGCATGGTGATGGGCACCTGTAATCCTAGCTACCCTGGAGGCTGAGGCAGATGAATCACTTGAACCCAGGAGGCGGAGGTTGCAGTGAGCCAAGATCACACCACTGCACTAAAGCCTAGGCAACAGAGCAAGACTATGTCTAAAAAAAGAGAAAAAAATGAGTATTAAAATGACACTTGAGCTTGCCCAATAACCTGGACCCATCACAGAGCCTTCTTTTGTTCTAGGCTCCTGTTAAAACTAGCAGCTTTGGGATCAGTCAGTAAATGGACTAGAGTCTCATACCACTTAAACGTTGCCTGAAAAATCCACTCGGTGTTGCATCATTTTTTTCATCTGGAGCCAGATGTAACAATTTATCCTTGGCCTTAGAAAAGATATTTCAACATTTCCCGTACTACTGGATTTCTAGAAATTTCCCTGAGGTAGAAAGCCCCTGAATCTTTGTCAGATTTGTTTCTTACCCTCTAACATACAAATGCCTTACCAATATATCTACAGTAGTTGTTACTTCTTGGTAGTTGCTATTTCTTGCTCATCAGGTCCAATCAGCTTAATATAATCAATGTCATGGACCAGTGTGAAGTCTTGTGGAAGGGAAAGGTAACCAAGGTCCTTGCAGACTAAATTATGACCTAGGACTAAAAAGTGAAGGTGTACTGCTGGCCATGCCAGCTGAAAGCAAGTTGCTTCTGGTGGTGTGTACTAACAGGTATGGAGGAAAAGCATTTGCCAGAGCACTTGTGTTTCAAGTACCAGATATGTTAATGTATCCAAGCGATGAAACCACATCTGGAACAGCAGTTGCAATTCGAGTCACCATCTGGGTAAGTTTATGACAATCTACTATTATTCTCCGTTTTCTGCACAGGCCAAACAGGCAAGTTGAATGGGGATGTGGTAGGAAGCACCAGCCCTATATCCTTCAAGTCCTTGATGGTGGCATTAGTCTCTGCAATCCCTCCAGAAATGTAGAACTTAAACTGTCTCCCAGTTCTGGAGGCTGTGAGTCTGAGATCCAGGTGGTAGCAGGGCCATGCTCCCTCTGTATGTGCTGAGGAAGGATCTGTTCCAGGCCTGACTCTTAGCTTCGGGTGATTTCCTGGCAATCTGTGGCATATATTGGCTTTCAGCAGAACTCCAGTCTTTAAGTGACGATTTGTGTGTGTGTCTGTGTCCAAATTTCCTCATTTCATAATGACATGAATCATTGGTGTTCACTCTGCTCCAGTATAACCTGTCGTAATTTCATCTGCAGTAATCCTGATATGGTTTGGATGTTTGTCCCCTCCAAATCCCACATTGAAATGCGATTCCCAATGTTGCAGGTGGGGCCTGGTGGGAGGTGTTTGGAGCATACAGGAATGGTTTAGCATGAATGGTTTAGCACCATCCCCCTGGTGATGAATGAATTCCTGCTCAGTTAGTTCACACAATATCTGGTTGTTTAAAAGTCTGGGACCTGGCCAGGTGCGGTGGCTCACACCTGTAATCCCAGCAGTTTGGGAGGCCAAGGCAGGAGGATCACTTGAGGCCAGGAATTCAGCCAACATGGTGAAACCGTACCTCTACTAAAAAAAAATATAAAAATTAGCCAGGCATGGTGGCATACACCTATAATCCCAGGTAATCAGGAAGCTGATGCGGGAGAATCACTTGAACCCAGGAGGCAGAGGTGAGGTGAGGCAGTGAGCCAAGATCACACCACTGCACTCCAGCCTGGGTGACAGAGCGAGACTCTGTCTCAAAAAAATAAATAAATAAATAAATCTGGGACCTCCCTCCCTCACTCTCTCTTGCTCCCACTCTCACCATGTGACACACTTGTTCCCTGTACCTTCCACCATGATTGGAAGCCTCCCAAGGCATCACCAGGAGCAGATGACGGCACCATGCTTCCCGTACAGGCTGCAAAATTGGGAGCCAATTAAACCTCTTTTCTTTATAAATTACCTGGTCTCCGGTATTCCTTTATAGCAACACAAATGGACTAACACAGACTCTATTTCCAAATAAGATCATATTCTGAGGCACAGAGCTCAGGCACTTTTTTTTTTTTTTTTTTTGAGACGGAGTCTGACTCTGTCACCCAGGCTGGAGTGCAGTGGCGCAATCTCAGCTCACTGCAAGCTCTGCCTCCCGGGTTTACGCCATTCTCCTGCCTCAGCCTCCCAAGTAGCTGGGACTACAGGCGCCGCCACCTCGCCCGGCTAGATTTTGTATTTTTGTAGAGACGGGGATTCACTGTTAGCCAGGATGGTCTCAATCTCCTGACCTCGTGATCCGCCTGTCTCGGCCTCCCAAAGGCCACTTTTTGTATCCCTCCATTTCACACTATTTCCTCACTCCAACTCTCCCTAGTCACCTTCATCTCTAACTTTGATATTCTTCCAACTGGGATTCCCCACAAGTCCTCTCAGCCCCTTTAATCAAGTGTCCATATCACAGCCACTATTGGTTTATCATTCTTGTAGGTAGAGGTAGTTCTAGTGACTTCCACTTGGCCTATGCCACCATAACAGCCTTCATTCCACAGGTCAGGGACCCAATGTAGAGATTCTGCTAATTGCTGAGTATGTCTATTCTAATTCTGCATTCTAGAATGCAGGTTCCATTCCTATGTAATAATCACAGGATCATTCAAGGGACCCATGGGACTCACTGTGAAACTCATCTGAGCTAAAACTCTATAAGCTCTTACTCTGACTGGTGGACTACAGTAATGTTTTGAGCCTCCTGGAATTGGCATCAATTCAGTGTCCAGTAATCCCTAAACTGTCTGATTCTTTTCCCTTTCCCCAGAGCATAGATACCCCAGTAAATAGTCATGGGTCCATTGAGGGAAGACTGGGAGAAAGATAAACAATATAAATCTGGCAATGTGGTAGGGTCCTTCCTCAAGGGGAACCCAGTCTCTCCTTCATTGAAGGGATCCTGGACCTATAAACTAGCTCAAGTCTAGGAAATGATTCAGAGGCTATGACACAATTTTGGTGACTTAAGATAGACTTCTGTTCGTTGGGCACAGTGGCTCATGCCTGTAACCCCAGCACTTTGGGAGGCCAAAGTGGGCGGATCACCTGAGGTCAGGAGTTTGAGATCAGCCTGGCCAACTTGGTGAAACCCTGTCTCTACTAAAAATACAATAATTAGCCAGGCATGGTGGCAGGTGCCTGTACTCCCAGCTACTTGGGAGGGTGAGGCAAGAGAATCACTTGAACCCGGGAAGCAGAGGTTGCAGTGAGCCAAGATTGCGCCCCTGCACTCTCCAGCCTGGGTGACAGAGCGAGACTTGGTCTCAAAAAAAAAAAAAGACTTCTGTTTACTCAGCCTAGAGCTCTTCTACTTACATAAATCAAGTAAGACTGCCATCTATCTCTTCCATATGTACACAGTGATCAACCAGCCAATGCCATAGGTCTTTGAGTCAGACAATTCTTGTTAAATTCTTGTTAATTTTTGCTTTATAAAATTTTTTGTAGAGAGAGTCTCATTATGTTGCTCAGGCTGGTCTCAAACTTCTGGCCTAAAGCAGTCCTCCTGCCTCTGCCTCCCAAAGTTCTGGGATTACAGGCATGTGCCAATGTTTCTAGCCTGAGTCCAACAATTCTGATGGCTGCTTTGACTCTGCTGTCCATTACAGTATAACCATGCCATGCTATCTTTGGTGATTGGCACCATTTGCCCCTGCTACCCTGGGATCAGATTAACCCCACTGCCTCTAGGGGTTCCAGTTTGATGCTAGCAGTTCCCACTGTACATTCTGACCTACAAAGAAGAGAACCCAAATTTGTGGGCCTCCTCAAAAATCTATTTCTCACAGTCATGGTGAAAGGTGTGTCCTCTTGACTCCTCCAGGGTGGGTGGGTGGGGCTTATATGATAAATCCACCCTAACATTCCAATCTCCCTGAACCTTTGAATCCCTTCCTCCACAGTACACTGAGGCAGTTCTGGCATTTTGACTTTAGTGTAGGCCATATTTGAGTCCATGTTCAGCAAACCAACTAAACTGTTAAGAGTCCTTTTTAACCCCTTAAATATTGAATCCAGATCAATAAAGTTGTCCTGACTCATCTTTAGTCCTACCACCATATCCTACACTCTGAGATCCATTCTCACATATATTCCCCAGATTTCTGTCTGTATAGACTGGGAAAATCATGGAGTCCTTTTGGTGTGCAGGGTACCTCCTCATGGATCATAATTTATACCTCACTCTTTGGTGCCTACTGGAACTTATGTCTAGTTATACATCTAGGAGCAAAGCAGGTAGCAAGGGCAGACCCTGAGGAAGATCAGTGATGCCTGGTAAGGAACCCCTCTGAAGAGACCATTACAGATCCTTCAGGCAAAGTAGGATTAACCTTCTCAAACAGAAGTAGAAGGGCAGCTTCTACTGGCAAGAAATACAATGCAGAATTTAGGGGTTCCATTTCACTGGCTTCATCAGGATCCTCTCATATGTCCCCATTCCACTTTTCAGGATCCCACTGCTTCTCAATCAATGCTCTCATCTTATTTTTTAAGAGACTAGGTCTCACTCTGTTGCCCAGGCTGGAATGCAATGGCAAAATGACAGCTCACTGCAGCCTTAATCTCCTGAGCTCAAGTGATCCTCCCACCTCAGCCTCTGGAGTAGCCAGAACTACAGGTGCACACCACCATGCCCAGCTAATTAAAATAATAATAATAATAATCTGTAGAGATGAAATCTTGCTATGTTGCCCAGGCTAGTCTCGAACTCCTGGACTTAAGCAATCCTCCTGCCTTAGACTTCCAAAGTGCTAGAATTACAGGCATGAGTCACCACACTCAGCCAATGCTCTCACTTCAATAGTATACACTCTGCAAGGCTGAGAATTCCATTTACATAGTAATACAGCCACTTGCAGGATGCACTCTGGGTTTGGTTTTCAGAAATCTTAGTCCTGTGGCTAAGAAGATGAGAGTTGCTTCCAGGGCAGACATAAAACACTTTCCGATCATTTATGCAACACTTCAGCTGGGAATTTGAAACCCTTAGCTCACCCTTTTCTTTCTCCACTTTGTCCAGCTCAATTAGGAACAGTCAGCCAATCTCATTATAGTACCTATTTGATTAAAATGTTCTAAGATATCAGATCCATGGTCACCCAGAACCTTGCATTTTATAAGGTATTTCATAGAGGCATCTAAACATGGTATTTCGTGCATCTCCACTGGCACATCAGGCCATGGACCATCAGCACTGTCTTTACCACTGGAAACACAGTCATTAGTGCCTTTCAATCTAATCAGATTAGAAAACAAATTCTAGAAAACAGAGCCAATTCAGAAAACTCATACTTAAGATTCCGTTCCTCTGGTACCAAAATCCGTATCAGTCAGGGTTCAACCAGAGAAACAGAACAAGTAGGAGACATATATGGAGAAATTTATGGAAGGAACTAGCTTACATGATTGTAGAAGTTAGCTAGGCAAGTCCAAAATCCATAACATGGGTCACCAGGAAGGGCAGGTGCTAATTCCCAAGCTGAAACTGCAGTGCACAGGCAGAATTTCTTCCAGGAAACCTTAGTTCTGTTCCCAAGGCCTTTCAGCTGATTGGATCAGGCCCACACAAATCATCAAGGATAATCTAGATGTAGATGTTAATCACCTCTACAAAATATCTTCACAGCACCTACAACGCTGTTTGAATAACTGGAGACTATAACCTAACAAAGTTGACACATAAAACCAACCATTACACCTACAAAATCAGAATTTCTGAGGGTGGGGCCAAGCAATGTGTTTCCAAAGCCCTCCACTGATTCCGATGCTCCTTCAAGTTTGAGAACCACTGGTTTAGAAACCAATCTACCTACCTTCTTTCAAAATGTTAATGAAAAATATAAAAAGAAAAAAAGAAACCAAACCAACCAGGAGGAACAGATGTTGGGAGTCAACCACAATGTTTCATTACCATTAGCCAGCCAACATCTGTTGCTTGCAATGAAAGAATCTTAGGAGATTCACCATATGTATGAAGTTTTTAATAGCAAACAACAAAAAATGACTCTATTAAAGTAGGCAGAAAGGGAAATTGTTAACGTATGTATCAAATAGCTCAGAGTCGATGGGAAGGCTAGAGATGCAGGCTTGGGAAGAGGCAGGTTTTCACCATCAGCATCCAGGCAGCACAACCCAGCCAAGATATGCCACAGCAAGTGTCCAGTGAGAACATCTCCCCATGAACTACCACCAGGCACTCGCCAAAGCCTCTGTTAAGTCTTTGACTACTCCGTCCCTGCTGAGAATAATTTCTAATTGCCCTGAGCTCTTAGAACCACTCCCCTCAAAGACCTGAAGGAGGCATCTGATTGACAGAATTTAGTCACATGACCATGCACTAGCTGCAAAGGGAAGAGTACTCCATGCCCCTAAAGAGCAGAGTAGCAAGAAAGACCTGTGTTTAAAAGATAATTATGACACAAAAAGTTAAGATGTGTTATAGAAGAACATTGGAAGGCCAGGTTCGGTGGCTCATGCCTATAATCCCAGCACTTTGGGAGGCCAAGGCAGGCGGATCACTTGAGGTCAGGAGTTCAAGACCAGCTTAGCCAACATGGCGAAACCTTGTCTTTACTAAAAAAAAAACTACAAAAATTCAGGCCAGGCATGGTGATTCACACCTGTAATCCCAATACTTTGGGAGGCTGAGGCAGGCAGATCACATGAGGTCAGGAGTTCGAGACCAGCCTGGCCAACACGGTGAAACCCCGTCTCTACTAAAACTACAAAAAAAAAAAAAAAAAAATTAGCCAGGCATGGTGGCAGGCACCTGTAATCCCAGCTACTTGGGAGGTTGAGGTAGGAGAATCGCTTGAACCCAGTGAGCCGAGATCACGCCACTGCACTCCAGCCTGGGCAACAAGAGTGAAATACCATCTCAAAAAATATATATCCATATGTATACATGTATAGATACACACACATATATATATACATGTGTATATATGTATGTATGTGTATATATACATGTACACATATAGATATACATACATATCTATATATACACACATATATTTATATACACACACACACACAAATTAGCTGGACATGGTGGTGTGCATCTGTACTCCCGCTACTCAGGAGGCAGAAACAAGAGAACTGCTTGAACCCAGGAGGCAGAGGTTGCAGCGAGCCAAGACTGCACCACTGCATTCAAGCCTGGGAAACAGAGCGAGACCCTGTCTCAAAAAAAAAGAAAAAAAAAGAACATTAGAAAAACTTAAACCAGTCTTAAGGAGGTACAAGGTCAGAATGGAAAAGATCAAGCAGCTTCAGACAGAAACCTGCTTGAATCTATAGAAACACCCCTAACTGGTTAAAATACCAGAAACCTCATCTTAACATTCAAAGGTTCTAGTGAACTCTCATGTGTATAAAACTTCAAAGCTTGTCTTCAGTTCCCTTTCACTCCTCTTTGTCCTTTCTTTGCCCTCCTAACAGGGCACACCAATCTTCCACTGAAGTGCCCCAGTCTCCCTTGGCAGTGACCCTTATCTTGGTCCCTAAGGAGACTTAGCTGTACTATCTTATTACTCTGAGTTTTACATTTGGGGAGGTGATATATGTGAACCTTTTCCATAAACAACAAAAGGCCGGGAGTAATGGTTCATGCCTGTAATCCCAGCACTTGGGGAGGCCAAGATGGGAGGACTGCTTGAGGCCGGGAGTTTGAGACTAGACTGAGCAACATAGTGAAACACTATCTCTACCAAAAAAAATAAAATAAAATAAAATAAATAACAAGGAAGTGCAAATACACAACAGATAAAAGAGGAACACTCAGGTGGGGTTTGAAACCCATACTCTGCCTCTTTTCCTCCCTTCCTTCCAGGGACCCTCTGAAAGAACCTTGTAAGAACATCCCTAGGGTTCCCCAGAGTAGCTTGAAAGTCACCAATTAGTCCACTTTTTTTTAGTTTTAGACACCTCTCTTTACATTAACTCATTATTTTCTTACAATCCCAATGATCTGCAGTACTATGTTCAAAAACAATCTTGAGTAAGGTGGGCGCGGTGGTTCACACCTGTAATCTCAGCACTTGCGGGGGCTGAGGCATGTGGAACCCCTGAGGTCAGGAGTTCGAGACCAGCCTGGTCAACATAGTGAAACCCCATCTCTACTAAAAATACAAAAAATTAGCTGGGCTTGGTGGCAGGAGCCTGTAATCCCAGCTACTCAGAAGGCTGAGGCAGGAGAATTGCTTGAACCTGGGAGGCGGAAGTTGCAGTGAGCCGAGATCACGCCACTGCACTCCAGCCTGGCAACAGGAGCGAGACTCTGTCTCAAAAAAAAAAGAAAGGCAACAAACTACATTCTCTTTTACTCCATATCCTTCTACTAAGGAGAAATGGAGTAAGGATTTAGTGGAACATACATAAAGTAAAGCTGTGTTTCTTCTATCAGTTAAAATTTCTACTGTTTCACTGATGAAGAGAGGATAGTTCTAATCGCAATACCCTTGCAACTATCCCCTAAATCATATTTTAAAGTTTTAATAAGGGTTTGTTTTAAATTAGTTCCTATTGGTTGGTGAAAAGTAACTGCAGTTTTAAATAGCAAAAATCAGTAAACACATAAGATATAAAACCGGGGTTTTCAGGTTATGAAGCTTAACTAAGTGTAACCATGCAATCTCTGATGGGTTGGGATGCTTGGAGATTTAATTATTTTTTTAAAAAGCTTTTTGGCAGAGGCTTCCAGACCATTTCTAAATTGCTTTTTGAAAACATTTACCAAAAGACTAAGGTATGACTACCACATAAAATTATTGTTTAGGGAGACAGAACTTCTGCATGAACTTTCCCCTTTGGGAAAATGGGTTGTTTTTTTTTTTTAAAAAGTAACATTTATTTGTGCCTAGGCTAATAGAAAGAATGCGACTAAACCCCTTGTTTTTATTGATTATTTTTAAGATTGAAACAGACTATTACAACAATATTTGAGATTTCACAGAGAACTGCATGCTTTTGTTATTAAAAGACTTTTTTTGAAAAATTTGACCTTTACCTCTTATGAACTGAATATAGAGGTTTCAAGCATTTCTGCCAGCACACAGTCATTCACAACAACCTTCTAGAGCTTATTTTCTACCTTTTCCTACAGAAGGTAATACTCACTTACCAGAAGGCCATCACCACCACTGAATGATTCAAAGTTTCAGAGCTCAAAAGTGATCAGAACTCACAAATTAGCATAATTAGTCCAAAGCTTGATTTAAATGTTTGAAGAACAGCAAACATCAAATAATATAATACCAAATAGAATATTAAAGTCTCTATGAGGTAATTACTCATCAGCTACAACCACCTAAGACTGAAATTTTCTGTACTTAGTTTCTATTAGTACAACACCTTCATTCTTAATGCTTCCTAGGGCATCACAGGTTTTAGAAATTAATGTATTTTTAGCATTCCACAGTAATGATCACTTTCAAAAACTGCAATATACATCTGCATGTTACACTGACATACAACACATAAGTATTTTGTCACACATCAACTTTTAGCCTCAAATAATAGAATACAAAAAGCTATACAGGACAAAACACCACAGCACTTTTGAATATCCCCCTTTCCCAATTGTTAACAGGTAGCACTTTTTCTAAAGAGAAAGTGACGAAAAATCCAAAATTTCTGCATCCAATGTTTGACTTCAACTTTCTACTTTATCGTCTCCTGGTACCACCATATCCTAGAATGAGAGGGGTAAAATTTACATTAGTTTTTAAAAATGCATTAGAATTGCTTATAAAATTACAAGTCATACATGTTTATTGTTAGCAAATGAATGAGATAGGAGGAAAGGAAAGAGTGAGCCACTAGGTGGAACTGGGCTGAGCAGGACAGTGCATCACCTCCCACAGCAACCTTCCCAATCATTGAGCCTACTACACTCGTACATGGTTGCTGGGAATGACAGTTAGGACCCCAAAAAAGAAGATGCATTCTATAGTGGAGCCACCATGGTACAGGCAATACTCAAAGTCTAAGCCAAAAAGACAGAGGCCAGTGGCGCATAAGCCATGCCCTGCTACTTCTCACAACTCCAGTGGTAAGAGACGTAATGTAGGGAGGGTTATGGACTTTAGATGGTTAAGCATTATTTAGACACCATGCCCACGACACACAGGCTACAGGATGACAAGTCTTCCTATCTGGAAAGTCTCTCCATTATTTTCAGGTTTAGATTATTTGGTTTTTATGATTTTCTTTCATATAATTCCCATACATTTCTAGTTGATAGTCATGATTTTTTGCAAGTCTTCTTTCCACTGAGAAGGAGTTTTCTTCTGTCATGATGTCTTACCTAGCCATATATATATATATATATTTTATGTATCTATATAATATATATATGAGTTTTCTTCTGTCATATATAATATAGATATATAAAAAATATATATAAATGAGTTTTCTTGTCATGTCTTACCTAGCCATATATATTAAGACATCATAAGAAAACTCATTTATATATATTTTTATATAGTTATTTATATACATTTTATATATAGTTTTATACACACACACACACACATACATATATATATATATATATATTTTTTTTTTTTGAGACAGAGTTTTCCTCTTGTTGCCCAGGCTGGAGTGCAATGGCGCAATCTCGGCTCACTGCAACCTCTGCCTCCCAGGTTCAAGTGATTCTCCTGCCTCGGTCTCCCAAGTAGCTGAGATTACAGGCATGCGCCACCACACCCAGCTAATTTTTCTATTTTTAGCAGAGACAGGATTTCACCCTGTTGGGCAGGCTGATGTCTCAAACTCCTGACCTCAGGTGATCCACCCCTCAGCCTCCCAAAGTGCTGGAATTATAGGTGTGAGCCACCACACCTGGCCTTACCTAGTCATATTTTTATATATTCTCCCAACTCCTTTTTTTCTCCCCAGAAGTATGCACTATCTCATACTCTAATACCACAGATCAGTTTTGCCTGTTTTTGCATGTGTATTTTATAAAATATAACTGCTATCATCATAGTGTATATATTCTTTCGTGTCTGGCTTCTTTATATTTGGTAGATCTATCCATGTTATTGCACACAACTGCTTATTTTCTTAGTTGCACAGTAACCCACTGCAATACAGCAAACATAACTCAATTTATTCATCCATTTTACTGCTGATGGATATGTGGGCTGTTTCCAGTTTTGGGCATTTATGAATAGGGATGCTACAAACAGTCTTGTGCTTATCTGCCAGCATACAAGTGTATGCATTTCTGTCGCTATATATCTGAGAGCAAAACTGCTATGTCCTAGGTATGCATAGGTTCAATTTTAGGAGGTAGTACCAGTTCTTTTAATTGAATGTATCAATGTATATCCAAACTAGCATTATGAGAATTCTACTCACATTTTAAAACATATTTAAATGTATTTTTCTATCAATTTCAAGAATTAATCACTGTCTATAACTTCTTTCTCCTGAAAGACAAATCTACTCCACAGCAATCTCTCATGGCCTCCTTACCCAGCAGCTCCCATTTTCTGCCAATTAGATTTGATGTTTAATCCAGTTATTCCTTTTTTTTATATATCTTTGCTTTTTACAAAATATTCTCTCAGCATTCCAGTAAACATTATATTTTTGAAAATTAAAATATACCTCAATATCTTTTTTGAATGTTACTGAATTTTAAGTTTAAGTTTCTACTTAGAAAAGTCTAGTTTAGAACTTAAAGGATCTCTAGAGATCACAGAATTAAATACATGTGGAAGCTAGCATACAGTAAAGTTCAAGTTAAAACCTTGGTCTATGGTAGAGCTAAGCCCAAATCAAATCCCTATTTGATTTTTAAAGAATGTTTAGAAGTGGGATTTCAGTTAATTGTGCTGTTAATATTTTTGGTAGGTACACACCAAATAAAACCACGGTGGCTAAATAGATAATCATCTTCTAAAGTTCCAAAACTATTTCTGTACTTTACTCCTAGGTTAAAATGAACTTGTATTTTTTGCTCTTACCTGATGCAGTTCTGGTTTTTGTGTCTGAGTTTGAACATGCCGAATAGCCGCCCAAGCCTCCACGAAGGGGTGAGTAAGCTCTATTCCATGTGCCAGGGTAGGAGGGAGGATAGGACGGGTAGTGCCACGAGTCGGAGAAGGGTGTTGCCGCTCTTTAAAGGCATAAAAGTAGGTTAGGCATTTTTTTCTTGTGGCTATAATTTTTAAATACCTTCCTGTTCCTAAACTGTCAGAAAAAAAAATACCTTTATCAAGTATTTTTTCCTGAATGTTCTGGTATATCAGAATTAACATGAAATAAAAATTGTTTCATATTTCTGCCATTATTATGGTCATTGCTATGGGGGAAAAGTGACAGGGAGTCAATGCCCTTTCTTTCTGAATTTGTACTCAAATAAAATCTAAGCTTAAACTACCATTAATATCTGGCCCCAAGCTCTTTCCAGCCTTACTTTTATCATTCTCCTACCAAACCAGACTAACTGTTCCCCAAATATTGTATTCTTTCCTGCCTTCTCATTTTCTCAGATGTCAACTAAACAGTCTTTTTCTTATAATATCTATGAGGGTGACATAGGAAGAAACACAATGCAAGAAAATAACATATACAACACTGATCAAAACACATATAGTGTACCTTCCCCCTTCCCAGAGAATCTTATTTTTTTTTTTTTTTTTGAGACGGAGTCTGGCTCTGTCGCCCGGGCTGGAGTGCAGTGGCCGGATCTCAGCTCACTGCAAGCTCCGCCCCCCGGGTTTACGCCATTCTCCTGCCTCAGCCTCCCGAGTAGCTGGGACTACAGGCGCCCGCCGCCTCGCCCGGCTAGTTTTTTTTTTTGTATTTTTTAGTAGAGACGGGGTTTCACCATGTTAGCCAGGATGGTCTCGATCTCCTGACCTCGTGATCCGCCCGTCTCGGCCTCCCAAAGTGCTGGGATTACAGGCTTGAGCCACCGCGCCCGGCCGAGAATCTTATTTAATAGGTTAATGTCACCAGAATTTATTTTCCTTAGTGAAACTAAATGCAGTTAAATTGTAAGCAGAAGTCTCTTGAATTAAAGAGCAAGAGAGATAAATGCAAAAAGCTTACCTATTGCTTCCAAACAAATATCCTAGTATTCCACCAGTTCCCAAGCCAGTCCAGAACCCTGGTCCTGAATTTTCATATCCTTGTTGTCCTGTAAAAGCACTGCCAAAACCAGAAGTTGCACCATGGCCAGTATTCTGCGGTCCTTAAAATAAAAATGATTTATTATGTATCCTCACTTAAACATGACATAGTCTACAAAAGCAAAGATAATATAACCAATATAACACTTCAGTTATTACATCTGTACTGAACTATTAATAATACTCAGGCATCAAGTTATTAACAAGTTGTATTCAAAAACGTATTTGTAAAATACTGGTTTATAATGAAGGAGAGCATTTCCCATAGATATGGGAGGAGAGGGATAGATTTTAGGACTGGGGAGGGTCTTGCTATAAAATTCTACCTCCATTTTTTGGCTGTTATAAACAAAACTGCTATGAACACTCCTGTGCATCTTTCTTGGTGCACCATGCACTCACTTCTCCCAGGTATTTATGTAGGAATAGAAATGGGTAGGCATATGTTTGGGTTGTTTTACCATTTTAACTCCTACCAGCAAAGTATGGAAGCTCCAGTCACTCTACATCCTTGCTCACACTTGGTACTCTTGTCTTTTTAACATTAGTCATTATGGTGGTTATCTGGTGGCTAAAAATAATCTCCCTGTAGTTTTCATCTGCATTTCTCTGAAGACTAACGATGCTAAGCACCTTTGCTTATTTTTATTGACCATGTAGATCATGGATTGGGACCCCAGCACTGGTCAGTGGCCTGTTAGGAATTGGGCCACACAGCAGGAGGTGAGTGGCAGGCAAGCAACTGAAGCTTCATCTGTATTTAGAGCCACTCCCCATCACTTGCATTACTACCTGAGCTTGGCCTCCTGTCAGATCAGCAGCAGCATTCGATTCTCACAGGAGCACGAACCCTACTGTGAACTGCACATGTGAGGAATCTAGGTTGCGTGCTCCTTATGAGAATCTAATGCCTGATGATCTGTCACTGTCTCCCATCACCCCCAGATGGGACTGTCTAGTTGCAGGAAAACAAGCTCAGGGCTCCCACTGATTCTACATTACAGTGAGTTGTTAATTATTTCATTATATATTACAATGTAATAACAACAGAAATAAAGTACACAATAAACATAATATGCTTGAATCATCCCAAAACCTTCCCTCCCTGCCCCATCCCACCCCAACCCAACCCCCCTAGTCCGTGGAAATACTGTCTTCCACAAAACTGGTCCCTGGTGCCAAAAAGGCTGGGGACTGGTGAAGTAGATGTCTTCTCTTATTATAAAATGGCCATTCAAGTCCCCTTTGGAGGGCTTGTTTGCCTATTGCTCAGATTTATGGGAGTTCATTGTATGTTCTAGACACATATATATGCCGGAAATATGCTTTGTAAATTTTTCCCAGTCTGTGGCTTGCCTTTTCACTCTCCTAATAGTGCCTTTTGATGATTAAATGTTCTTAATTTAAATAAAGTCTAATTTACCCATGTTTTCTTTTATGGCCAGTACTTTTTATGTTCTGTTTAAGAAATCTTTACCCATCCTAAGGTCATAACAAATATTCTCCTATGTTTTATTCTGGAAACTTAATTGTTTTGCCTTTTATGTTGAGAATTATACTACTTAAAGAATTAATTTTTATGTATAGTGTGAGACAGGGGTCAGGGCAAATGATTATTAGCAAAGTTGATCAAGTTTCTCTGATTAAGAGTAACTTGGCTCACTGTAACCTCCACCTCCCGGATTCAAGTGATTCTCATGCCTCAGTCTCCCAAGCAGCTGGAATTACAGGTGCCTGCCACAACACCTGGCTAATTTTTGTATTTTTATTAAGAGATGGGATTTTACCATATTGGCTGGCCTCAAACTCCCAACCTCTAGTGATCTGCCCACCCCGGCCTCCCAAAGTGCTGCGATTACAGGCATGAGCCATGGTGCCTGGCCAATCAGGCATTCTTAACATAGCGATCACAATATACCTTGGGAGAGAGCAGAACAGAAGAGGTAAAAGAAGTTGAAAGTAAAAAACAAAATGAGAAGACAAACCTCCTTTGGTTTCCCAATGCAACGATTTTCTATTTCAGAACCAAGCACAGGATGCACGAACCTCACACCCACCCTATTTATGGCCACTGCGAGGGAAACATACCTGTGAACTCAGACTTAAAGCCTGGGGGAGGAGGTCCTGCTGAGTTGGTGAATCTCTGGTAACGGTGGGAAAATGGAGGATACTCAGAATACGGTGGAGGAGAATACTGCCCATCACTCAGGAACAGCTTATAGACTACAAAGGCGATCCCAAGGAGCACCACGATGGTAATCAATCCACCCATGTTACAGGAATCCGCCGAGTACCACTTATAATAATAATCAGAGAAAGAGGCAAAGCCGTGCTGCTTTCCAGACTCCTTCAGTTTCTGCAGGCCAAGTTCTGTATAATCTAAATTGTACTCCAAGCCACAAGACCCTCTTAGTACATACTGGTCTTCAGAGGACTCATAGCCTTCACAGCTCACCACAGTTTTTCCAAATTTGTATGCAATATCTAAGTCGGTCTTACATTCCCACTGTGAAGAAAAATAGAAACAGACTATTAGAAACAAACTTTTTTTCATTTAATATATGTTACTTGGGGGCCGGGCCCAGTGGCTCACACCTGTAATCTCAGCACTTTGGGAGGCTGAGGCGGGCGGATCACGAGGTTAGGAGTTTGAGACCCGCCTGGCCAAGATGGTGAAACCCCATCTCTACTAAAAATACAAAAATTAGCCAAGCACAGTGGCGGGTGCCTATAATCCCAGCTACTAAGGAGGCTGAGGCAGGAGAATCGCTTGAACCCAGGAGGCAGAGGTTGCAGTGAGCTGAGATCGTGCCACTGCACTCTAGCCTGGGCGATAGAGCAAGGCTCCGTCTCAAAAAAAAAAAAAAATGTTACTTGGGCTATATATCCGTCATAAAATTGCAAAATGAAGCAAGGGAATGATCCGCAAAATTCACGACAGTAAGTATTCGTGTCTAGAAGGCAGGGAAAATGAGGGGCTTCAAAGATAATGGTGGTATCTGTGTTCTACTTCTTATGCTGGATAGTGCATACACGAGTATTCACTTTATCACTATTCTTCATTCTTTACACATACATGTTATATATCCATCTGAACATATTAAGTATTCCATAATTTATACAATTTAAGCAAACTGCCAAAATGTCAACTTTTTGCCACTGTTCAAGAAGCTTTCTTTAAAAATACAGATTTCTTAAAAGACACTAAGGCTCAAAACAGCATCATATATGAACATCTGGTAGCTACACAAAGCAACAGAGATATTACATAACACTCTGAGAAAAAAACCTTTCTACACAAATTTTATAAAACTATGGACTAACTTTCCAGGGTCCAATTCTATGTAATTCTCTTGTATTTTTAAAAGATATTTAGAAAAACGCAAAAAGAACCCAGGCTAGCCCCAAAAATGTCCACCTTAAAAAAACATATGCCCAAGTTTGGTCTACATTCTATATTTTGTGGTGAAAAAGCAATATGCTTCTTTAACTCTTAAGATACAAGCTAAAGGCTGGGTGCGGTGGTTCATGCTTGTAATCCCAGCACTTTGGGAGGCCAAGGCGCGTGGATCACCCCTGAGGTCAGGAGTTTGAGAACAGCCTGGCCAAAACGGCAAAACCCTGTCTCTACTAAAAATACAAAAATGAGCTGGGCATGGTAGTGCATGCCTATAATCCCAGCTACTTCAAAAATAGAGGCTGAGGCAGGAGAATGACTTGAACCCAGAGGCAGAGGTTGCAGTGAGCCAAAATCATGTCACCGTACTCCAGATTGGGCGACAGAGGGAGACTCCGTCTCAAAGAAAGAAAAAGAAAAGATACAAGCTAAAGTAGATTTAATTGGTTCTGCTGCCCTTCTGCAAATTTTTGTACAAATGATTTTCCTCTTTCAAAGTTCAGACACACTATTTTATTTCATTTATAACAGCCTTATTGAAATATAATTCACACATACCATACAATTCACCCATTTCAATGGTTTTTAGTATATTCACAGTTGTGCTACCATCACCACAATCAATTTTAGAATATTTTCGTCACCCCAAAGAAATCTTGTACCCATTAGCAGTCACTCTCCATTCTGCCCTCTGCACCCCTCCCAACCAACTTTCTGTTTATATGGATTTCCCTAACTGGACAGTTCACAGGAATGTAATAATACAATATGTGGTCTTTTGTGACTGGCTTCTTTCACTCAGCATAACATTTTCAAGATTCATCCACGTTGTAGCATGTATTGGTACATACGCTACATAATATTTCTTTGCATAGATATACCACATTTTATTTATCATTCATTAGTAATGGACATTTGAATTGTTTCTACTTTTTGGCTATTATGAATAATGCTGCTATGTACATTTGTATGCAAGTTTTTGTGTGGACATGTGTTTTCAATTCTCTCGGATGTACACCTTGGAGTGGAATGACTGAGGCATACAATGGTAACTCTATGTTTAAACTTTTGAGGAAATGCCAATTTTCCAAAGCAGCTGGACCATTTTACATTCCCAACAGCAGTGTATAAGGGTTTCACTTTCTCCACATCCTCATCAGCCTTGTTATCTTTTTTATTATACCCATCCTACTGAGTGTGAAATGGTATCTTACTGTGGCTTTGATTTGCATTTCTCCAATGGCTAATAAGGAACATTTTTCATGTGGTTTATTTGTTACTTATGTATCTTCCTTGCAGAAATGTCTATTCAGACGCTCTGCCATTTTTAACTTGGTTGTTTTCTTTTTTTTTTTTTTTGAGATGGAGTCTCGCTCTGTCACCCAGGCTGGAGTGCAGTGGCGCAATCTCAGCTCACTGCAAGCTCCGCCTCCCAGGTTCACACCATTCTCCTGCCTCAGCCTCCCGAGTAGCTGGGACTACAGGCGCCTGCCATCACACCCGGCTAGTTTTTTGTATTTTTAGTAGAGACAGGGTTTCACTGTGTGAGCCAGGATGGGATGGTCTCGATCTCCTGACCTCGTGATCCGCCCACCTCAGCCTCCCAAAGTGCTGGGATTACAGGCGTGAGCCACCGCACCCGGCCTTTATTGAGTTGTAAAAGTTATTTTATATTCTTATTACACATCCCTCACCAACTATGATTTGCTAAGCTTCCTCCCATTCTGTAGGCTGTCTTTTCACTTTCTTGATGATGTCCTTTGACAGTCAAAAGTTTTTAATTTGGATAAGGTGCAGTTTTTCTTTTGTTGCTGTTGCTGTTACTACACTGTTTTTAAAATAATTTTATTTGGAGGAAGATTTATAAGTTTGCTGACTTAGGTAAATAAAACAAGCTAACCTTATATTGGTATTTCATGTTAACTACCACTTCCTTAATCATGCGTACTATAAGTAGCTTCTAAGTACTGTATTTAAATTTCAACTCTTGGAATAGAAGGAGTTTCTCTCCTGCTACTAAATGGCCTCTCTCCAGCTACTAAACATAAGCCAATGTATGATATGCTCAACACTCCTTTGCTCATGCTATTCCCTTCTCTAGCCTTTCCTCTCTAAAAATGTTATCATTCCTTCCTAACACAGCACAAATACCTCATCCTTTAAATCCCAATGACTCCAACCAGACGTGACTTTATAATGTTGTGTTGGGACCTACATGTAATCTGAGTACTTGTCTTACCTCCTCTACTACTAAGAGAGCTTCTTCATTCTACCTTATCCATTTTTGTATATTGCAATTAATACATATTTAATGAATGACATCACCATTACTGCCTTTTTTCCCATCAAGACTGTAAAAGTCATAAGTCAAGTGGGAGTGAGACTTCCACTATAACCCAGAGGATTCTATGATTCAACTTAGCAGTACTGGGGGAAAATATTGTGAAGTAAGTATTACCCAGTACACATCAACTTCCTCTCTGAATTGCAAAGACTATGCATAAAGGTTGTATCAAACAAGAATATCATTCTGATGGAGAGGGGAAATTGTCAACACAAGTTTCTTGCCTTGTGACCGGTCGTCTTAAATCCCTTTTGAAAGCAGTCAGAATACAAAGTAGAAATACGTAACTAGTGATTTAAACTGAATTCATTTAACAAAATCTATATTTAAAGCATACTCAGTTTTGGAACTTCAAGGAGATGCTCTGCTCGTATACAAAACACCAGTGTCCCAAAGACAATAAATGAAACCTGCTGAAATGCTTCCATTCAAAAGTAACCACCCTCAGTTATAAGATAATTTTAAAATCAAGTGCTAGAAGCACAATAGAGATATATGAACCCCTACTATTTACGATCTATAATTCCTAATTATCTCAATTTTGTCTTAAGGGTAGGTTGGTATTCTTTGAGGAATGACAGGAAAATGACAACCACAAGAGATCCCCTATCCCTCACCCTCAAGTATATAAAAAGTTGTGAAAATTTACAAGTATCTTAGAAGGAGGTCATGGTACAAAAACTACAATAAGTATTTTCAGGCTTTAAAATCGGTGCATTTCTTTTGGAGGCCATTTCTTCCACAGGAAGAGTGACTGATTTACTTACATATTTTAGGCTGATCTGAGATTTCTGTATGTGCTCCCTCAAAATACTGAATAATGTCCCAATAAACAATTTACTGAATAAAAACCCCCATTTAGACTGCCATCACTGTAGTGGATATTACCTGTACATCATACCCATCCCAGCCTTTGTTCTGACACTGTATGACTTTTGGGGTATAAGAATCACAACCAGCTGTGCCTCCAACACATTTCAACTGTGGGATGGGATCCAGCCTGCGGGAGGTGGTATAGCGGTCATAGTGGAGGGTAAGAGCTTTTACGTCCCGCAGCAACATTCTGTCTGAAATAGCAAGAAAACAGAGGAACACAAAGTAAATATCATGTCAGAGAAAGAAAGGTTCGTCCTAACAAAACTCTCGTCATAGGAAATGCCTTTCTCACCTTCTGAGAATGGCTAAGAGAGGATGAATCCATCTCTCAAAGCTATCCCAACAACATTCAGGCCTTCTGCACAAAATTCAGGTCACACTTTTAAGATCTCCCTGCATTTCAGGCCAGATGCTTCTACAGCACAAGTTGTACATCATTTTTGCTAAATCAAAAGAACAAAAAGTTCACCAACCTGAAACATTGTACTACTGTGTAATAATAACAGTGGTTAATTAAAAAGGCAAAAATATAAGCATGTTCCTGAAGCACATTTAATGATTTAAATGTCCATCAACAGGTGAAGAGATTAATATATTCTGATCTATTACAGTGGAATATTCCACAGCAGTTAAAATGAGTGACCTAGAATTCATGTATCAAACTAGATAAATGGCAAAAACATTTTAAACAAAATACAAGTTGCAGAATGTTTTGTATGATAGCTTTACATAAACCTTTAAAAAAGGTGAAACGATACTACGTACTGTTAATGTCTATATATGTATATAACAACAACATGAAAACACATATGGGAAGGAATAAACACCAAATTCAAGTAAGTATCTAGTCTACGGAGAGAGAAAGGAAAGAGATTTTATCTCTATTCCTAATGTTTTATTACTGGGAGTGGGGGATTTGTAGCAAATATGGTACAATGTGATAATTCAATAAAACTAGGTGATGACTACATGTATGTTCACTGTACACTTCTGTATGTTTAAATACTTTAGATATTTCACAATTTTAAAAATCAAAACTATTTAAACTATTTCACAAACTAAAAAATTTAAAACATACTGACAAGAGACTTTGAAAGGAGGAGTCAAAACAATAAAATTATGTCTGGTATTCATGTACAAAAATGAATTTCTAGGTGGCTCACACCTATAATCCCAGCACTTTGGGAGGCCGAGGTAGATGGATCACCTGAGGTCAGGAGTTCGAGACCAGCCTGGTCAACACGGCAAAACTCCATCTCGACTAAAAAGACAAAATTAGCTGGGAGTGGTGGTGCATGCCTGTAATCCCAACTACTTGGGAGGCTGAGCTGGGAGAATTGCTTGAACCTGGGAGGAGGAGGTTGCAGTGAGCCAAGATCACACCATTGCACTCTAGCCTGGGCAACAAGAATGAAACTCCATCTCGAAAAAAAAAAAATGAATTTCTATGCATTACTGCAAAATAAGGACAAAATCTTCTTATTTATCATGTTGTGGATTATTGATGGAAGATGCTGTGGATTGGCTCAGTCAAGATCCACTTCATCCTCAAACAGGTGTGCCTTCCTGCAAAGCAAAAGGAATCCCAAAACCTCTTGCAGCTGTAGTTGCCAAAAGCAATTTCAGTTCTGCCAACCAGAGGGACTAGAGCAAAATCCAGAAAGCAGACCCTAGACTTATACCGTGCTCTGTCCTTCAGCTAGCAAACACAGGCATGGAGACCGTGGGTTTTCAAACTGATAGTATCCTCTAATCAGCTTCCTGGCTGTCAAGAGGCTTGACATGAGCAACCTATTTTTCAGTGTGGCAGATGTAATAGACATCACTTTCTATCATTTTGTGAGTACCCAATTCCCTATATTCAACCTGTCAAATCAGCAGAATTTGCAGCCTCCCAAAATTCTACTAAAACTATAATAAATACATTGTTTTAATGATGTGAATGACTGTGGTCAGGTAAAACCAAAGAGGAGATGACAGCAGAATTTTGGAAGGAGAAAGCAAATAGACTAATGGTAGGTGACTAGACCTAAGTGAAAGTCAAATGCCAGAACAGCAAAGGGGGGAGACTGAGAATCAACCTGATGTACATAACAGAATCCCCAAAAAAAAAAAAAAAAAGCAAAACAAAACAAAAAATGGGAAATGGCAGCTCTGGAATGAGAGATGCCTGAAATACACACTACAGGGTGAAAGCTACTTGAGAAGAAGCCATATCCCCAGATCCTCTCCCCAACTCCACACTGTTCTAACTCCCTCTTCCCCACTAAGGAAACTGTCTGGATATGTATTCTCTGGAGAGGATAAAACTGAAGAGATTTGCATTGGGGACCATCTGGCATAGTAGAAGGCATGGGTACAAAAACAACCATCAGGGAACCCAAGTGACTGTGTGCACTCTGACAGCTGAAAGCACAGTTCTCCTTTCCCATATGGCGCACAAAATGCTAACAGCCATCCCCTCGTCCTCTGTGGGAGACTGGAAGACTATTCCCTTGGTAATCTAACCAAGAAGAAGTACCTAAATACAGTGACATCAGGAACTTCCTCCAAAAAAAGAGCAACCTAGGTCACCCTGTTGTGAAGTTCAAAATCAAAACTGCAACTGCACACTGATGGCTTCCAATGAGCTTTTTGGTTCCCCAGGGTTAACCGTTAGCAGGGAGCCAAGGATTACTAAAAACATGACGAAAGTCCCTGCTGTGGTTTGAATGTGTCCCCCAAAGTTCACGTTAATCCCCAATGCAACCATGTTGAAAGATGGAACCTTTAAGCAAGCTCTGCCCTCATGAATAGATTAATGCTACTCTTGCAGGACTGGGTTATCGCAGGAGTGGACTCCTGATAAAAGGATGAGTTAGGCCCCTTTCCCCTCTCTCACTCTCTCCCTTTTCTGCCTTCCATCATGGCATGACACAGCAAGAAGGCCCTCACCAGATGCCAGCACCTTAATATTGAATTTCTCAGCCTCCAGAACTGAGAGAAATGAATGTAGTTTTTTAATAAATTTCCCAGTCTGTAGTATTGTGTTACAGTAACATTAAACAGACAAAACAGCCCCTAACATGAAATATAGCAACCAGGACAGAACAGAACAACAACAAAAGGAAGCAGGAGGAAAAATGAGACCATGCAGAAGAAGAAAACTTTTTAAAAAACACTGTAATATCCTCAGAGAGATAAGAGAAAAAGTGCATTAGGGCCGGGCGCGGTGGCTCAAGCCTGTAATCCCAGCACTTTGGGAGGCCGAGACGGGTGGATCACGAGGTCAGGAGATCGAGACCATCCTGGCTAACACGGTGAAACCCCGCCTCTACTAAAAAATACAAAAAACTAGCCGGGCGAAGTGGCGGGCGCCTGTGGTCCCAGCTACTTGGGAGGCTGAGGCAGGAGAATGGCGTAAACCCGGGAGGCGGAGCTTGCAGTGAGCTGAGATCCGGCCACTGCACTCCAGCCTGGGCGACAGAGCCAGACTCAGTCTCAAAAAAAAAAAAAAAAAGAGAAAAAGTGCATTAATAAAACAATCATTTTTAAAAGGAATATTCAGAAAAAAAACAAGAGCTTTTGGAAATTAAAAACAGGACAGCTAAGATTAAAAACAACAAAACTGCCAGGTGCAGTGGCTCATGCCTGTAATCCCAGCACTTTGGGAGGCCAAGGCAGGCAGATCACCAGTGCCCAAGAGTTTAAGATCAGCCTAAGCAACATGGCAAAACCCTGTCTCTACAAAAAAATTATAACATTAGCCAGGTGTGGTGGCACACACCTGCAGTCCCAGCTACTCAGGAGGCTGATGTGAGAGAATCACCTGAGCCCGGAAAAGTCGAGGCTGCAATAAGCCATGCACTCCAGCCTGGGTGATAGAGTGAGACCCTGTCTCAAAACAGAAATAAATACATACACACATACATATAACAGAACTGTCAGAAGAAAATCTTCTAGAAAGTAAAGCTAAAAGAAAATCTTCTAGCAAGTAGAGCAAAAAGGCACCGTACGCGGTGGCTCATGCCTGTAATCCTAGCACTTTGGGAGGCTGAGGCAGGCGGATCACGAGGTCAAGAGATCGAGACCATCCTGGCCAACATGGTGAAACCCTGGCTCTACTAAAAATACAAACATTAGCTGGGCATGGTGGCATGTGCCTGTAGTCCCAGCTACTCCGGGGGGCTGAGGCAGGAGAATTGCTTGAACCCAGGAGGCAGAGGATGCAGTGAGCCGAGATCGTGCCACTGCACTCCAGCCTGGCGACAGAGCAAGGCTCCATCCGAAAAAAAAAAGAAAAGAAAAAGAAAAAAGAAGGTAGAGCAAAAAGACAAGAAAGTAGGAGGGAAAGGCCACGCACAGTGGCTCATGCATGTAATCCCAGCACTTTGGGTCCCGAGATGGGCGGATCACAAGGTCAGGAGTTCGAGACCAGCCTGGCCAACATGGTAAAACCTCGTCTCTATTAAAAATACAAAAATTAGCCAGGTGTGGTGGCGGGCACCTGTAATCCCAGCTACTCGGGAGGCTGAGGCAGGAGAATTGCTTGAACCCGGGAAGCAGAGGTTGCAGTAAGCCGAGATGGCGTCACTGCACTCCAGCCTGGGGGACAGAGTTAGACTCCGTCTCAAAAAAAGAAAAGAAAAGAAAAGAAAACAGACAGTAGGAGAGGAAAAAAAAAAGAAAATTACCAGTTCAGGACCAGTTCAGAAAGTCCAAAAATCCAACAACGGTTTCAGAAAGAATGAACAAAGGAATCTGATTAGACAAACTCCAGGCTGTAATTCAAGAAAAACTCCCACACTGAAGGACTTGAGTTGTCATACTGAAAGGGCCCAACAAAAACCCAGGCCTGAGAAACAGACCACACAGAGGCACACAAAAAGTGAATTTCAGAACACCGTAGATGAAGAAAGATTCTATTAATTGCCAGAAGAATAGGGGGAAAACAAGCCATATAGAAAAGATAAGACTTAGAAAAGCTTCAGATATCTCAACAGGATAGAAAAAGAAAATGGAGAAATGTATTCAAAAACTCTAAAGGAAAAAGTCTGGCTGGGTTTGCCAACCATCGCTTTGCTAATGGTAGAACACACTGACGTTACAACATATCCTATGATGTATTTCCCACAAGTATTTAATATGAATCTAATCAATCCAATAAACTTAAGGTCAATACCCTATCTATGTAAGAAAATATATATATAAAGAGACCTAAATATACTTCCAACCAGGAACCCACTAGGGTTTTTGGGGGAAAGAAATTATGTTAAAGGTCCTGTGAACAATTTTTTTTTTAAAAAAAAGAACACATAGCTTACCAGATAGTAAAGGTTACTATAAAATTATTATAATTGGTCGGGCATGGTGGTGCATGCCTGTAATCCCAACACTTTGGGAGGTCAAGGAGGGCAGATCACCTGAGGGTCAGGAGTTCGAGATCAGCCTGGCCAGTATGGTGAAACCCCGTCTACAAAAATTAGCTGGACGTGGTGGCACACGCCTGTAGTCCCAGCTACTTGGGAGGCTGAAGCAGGAGAATCACTTGAATCCAGGAGGCAGAGGTTGCAGTGAGCCGAGACTGCTGCCACTGCACTCCAGCCTGGGAGACATGAGTGAAACTCCATCTCAAAAAAAAAAAAAAAAGATTATAATCAAAATAGTAGGGAATTGGAACAGAGACAAGGAAATTGTGAAACAAAAGAAAGATCAGAAACAAATTGAGATACATGTGGGAATTTGGTAAGATGAAGTGGTCTTTTTAATTTAGTGGATAAAAGATGTCTTCTTTAATAAGTAGCAGTGGCATAATTGACTATGCAGCCACAAGAAAATTCACCTAAAGCTATATAAAAACTTAATTCCACATGGGCTAAGGATCTAAAATTTCCAAAAACTATATTAAAATAAACTATGCTACATTAAACACAAACTACTACCTCCTCATAAATAAAAAATAAAACAATGAAAACGTTCAATGGTTTAGAAAAATCAGACTGTATTAATCAACTAAATAACAGAAATAATAAATTGAATTTATTGTAACAGAGTTGCAATAATGCAAAGAACACTGAGCTAAGTTGGTGTCACTAACTGGCTATGACTTTGGCCAAGGCACTTAATTTACCTGTGTAGAAGTTTCCTCACCTACAAAATTAATATGCTATCAACCTTGAAATGTGTTGTGAAGCTTAGATGTAATTTATTATCTGGCAGAGTACTTGAAGCATAACAGGTGATCAGGTATGATAAACATTACTCAAAGTTTTAAGATGGAATAGCATTACCATAATCCTATAGCATCTTTCTTCCCTAGAGATTCTTAAGGTCCAAGAACAAAATTCTAATACCCACGCCCCACTATTCACATCAGTCAAGGGACACAGGAGCTCCCTGAACTCCAGACTCATAAATCAAAATCCATGGCAGGTCTCAAACAGGATAAACAAAACCAAACTCTCCTAAACCTGATCATCCCACATTCTTCCACATCCATGCTTCTAGTTGCTCCAGCCAAAAACCTTGGATTTCTCCTCATCTTCTCTCCTCTCACTCCTACATCTAATCCTTCAGAAGATCATGTTAGCTCCACCTTCCAAACAGGTGACAAGAGAATCCAGCTACTCTAACCAACTCCACTGCTCCTCCCCTGGTCCAAGCGGTCACCACTCTAAGAACTTACTGTACAATATTAAAATAGATACCAATATATATTAATTCACTGGTTTACCTGCTTCCCTCCTACCCTCTTCGGTCCGTTTTCCACAGAGCAGCCCAAATGACCCTTTAAAGATATAAGTAATTTCAGGTCATTTACTCCTCCTCCCCACTTCAGGTTTCCAGTCAAATGTCACCCTAACAGTGACTTCCCTGACCAATGTACGTTTTTTAAGTCTCCACTTCTGCCCGCACAACATGTCCTCCTCACCCTGTTTATAATACACGGTGCATACCAATTTTCACAATATAGCATGCTGTTTACATGTTTATCTGTTTATTGCTATTTCTCTCCAATAGAGGTAAAGTCCTTGGAGGCAAGACACTGTTTTGTTCACTGCTATATCCCCAATACCCTGAAGAGTAACTTAACATAAGACTACATTCAATAAGGAATTTTGAAAATTCTTTGGTAATCTCTTTAGAACGGTGCTAATTTTTTTTTCCAGACAAATTACTGCTCAACGTGAGCTAAAGGGCATCCAAGTCAAACAAAAGATAAATTAGGGAGCTGATTAATGCTTTACTAGGCCAGGCGCCGTGGCTCAAGCCTGTAATCCCAGCACTTTGGGAGGCCGAGACGGGCGGATCACAAGGTTAGGAGATCGAGACCATCCTGGCTAACATGGTGAAACCCCGTCTCTACTAAAAAATACAAAAAACTAGCCGGGCGAGGTGGCGGGCGCCTGTAGTCCCAGCTACTCGGGAGGCTGAGGCAGGAGACTGGCGTGAACCCGGGAGGCGGAGCTTGCAGTGAGCTGAGATCCAGCCACTGCACTCCAGCTCGGGCGACAGAGCGAGACTCCGTCTCAAAAAAAAAAATGCTTTACTAAAAGACTTAATAAAAAGTATGCCAAAGAAGTACCTTCATAAAAAAGTTCCTCAAAGTAAACTTTGAGGTAGAATTTACATAAAACAATTGAGTTTACTCTGCAAAATACTGTGGTGCTTTGTGTTCCAGAACAATAGTTTTACAGCGTAGATAAAACGAGGAAGTGGTTCATCTTTAAATCTGCTTCTTCTTTTATAGTTTTTATAGTCCTTCTGACTCAACTGTAAACTTCCTTTTTAAATTTATTTACGAACTGATTCAAAATTCAACAAATTAATGTTTCATTCTAGGTTTTCAACTGTAATTCTGATCAAGTCTTCCACTCATATACAACTTTCTAGAAATACAAAAGAAAAACATACAGACATTTAAATACAAAGTGGCTTTTTATTTTTTGATAATAAAACGTCCACATCAAATGACTACTCAACGTGATGTGCTTGCAAATAGCACCTTCTCTCTCACTTCAGCATGTAAGAATAAAATAGGCTATTACAGAAATAAACCTGTTGCTTAAACTCGACAATGCAGGCATTTCCAGTCACCAAATCACAAAGGCAATATGCTTTCCATGCCATCTTTACTCCGCGAACCAAAAATGATGTTTTTTTTTTCTTTTACAAAAGTACAATGTAACAGCATGCGTCATTTATTAAATGAAAAAAGTCAAAATCTGTATCTAAGTATATAGACATACACGTATTAATTGCACGGAATATTACTGATCCCATGAAAATTCTTTAGACAATTTTAATACCGTACTGACATAAAAGAACCTCTTCCCTGGAATCCACTGAGCATGTGCCACCACCAAAAAAGAAAAAAAAAGAGAGAGACAGAAAATTATTTTTTAAATTCTTCTCTACGGTGAAAGCCAATGGGAAGAGCTGGTGCCGCGCGACGGACTTCACTGCAATCTTCAGAATAACAGGCAGGGGTTCTCATAAAAACGCGGTGGCTCACGCCTGTCATCCCAGCACTTTGGGAGGACGAGGCGGGTGGATCACGAGGTCAGGGGTCGAGACCAGCCTGGCCTATATAGTGAAACCCCGTCTCTACTAAAAATACAAAAAATTAGCCGGGCATGGTGGCGGGCACCTGTAATTCCAGGTACTGGTGAGGCTGAGGCAGGAGACTCTCTTGAAACTGGGAGGCAGGCGGAGGATGCAGTGAGCCGAGGTCACGCCATTGCACTCCAGCCGGGGCGACAGTGTGAGACTCCGACTCAAAAAAAAAAAAAAAGAGTGCAATCTGCGAGTCTGCTAACAGACCTGTGAGGTCTGCAGCCCTGTCCACTAAGAGTGACTCAGAGACTGCGAGTGGCAGGCAAGGGCCGGCGATAGCAACAGGCAGCCATGACAACAGCCGGCCACGATGACATCACACAATCACACAGCCATAACAACAAAGCAGATGCGCAGGTGAGTGTCCAGCTCTCCAGTCATACTCAGAGATGAGAAAGAAGACGGTGGGCAAATTCCGGGAGTCCGGAGCAGGGAGAAAGGGGACGTTAAGGATCCCCAGCCGTCCCGCCCCGCCCACTCGAGCCATCCCTACCCGCCTACCAGGACGCCTGGGAAGAGCAGCGGAACCAGGGAGGGCACCAACAGCAGACAGGCCAGACATGGGGAATCCGGGCACCTAGGCTCCGGGAAGACGGCGCACGGAAACGCAGGGAAGCCTGCACCGGCTGACGGCGGCGGAAAAGGGCGAGCGAACGGCCTGAGGGCCCCGGCAGCACTCACCAGGGTCGTTCCAGCCCAGGGCAGGGCCCGCGGTGAGCAGAAACAAATGCAGGCCGAGAAGCAAGCAGTGCCCGGCCGCTCCCGGCCCGCAGGCTACGGCCATGGCGCTCGATGAAGATGGCGCTGGGCTGTCAGACGCCTGCGGGCCGAACCCGGATACGGCAGCGCGCGCGACGCTTCGCAGCGACACCGAAATCTCTGGCGGCGGCGCAGGGACTGTCAGACTGCAGAGTCGCAGACGCAGCCGCAATGGGTCAGTGCGCCAACCCTACGTCACTGCCGACGCGGCCAGTGGGGCAACGTGAGTGGCCGTCGCCGGCCCCGCCCCTAGAGCGCCCCGCGGTTTGGGGCGGGGCGAGGCGTGTGGGCGGGGCCGAGGACCAGGCGAGATGCGGCAGGAGGCGGGTTCGAGGCGGGGCGCCACGGTGTGGGCTGGGCCGAGGGCCTGACGCTGCCTCGCCCGCGGGCGGGGCGAGGGCTGCGAGCTGCTTTGTTGTGTCTGGTCTGAGATTCGGGAAGCTTCTGTGCGTAGGCGCTGCAGTTTGAGCGGCTGAAAACGTCACGACGCGAAATCTAAGAAACGTAGTCAAATGATGTATTATTAAAACCTCAATAACTGTACCAAGGGAAGTTCTGTGCTTTATTCAGCTCTATGTGTTCAGCACTTAGCATAGCGCCTGGCGGATGGTCAGTGTTCTTTGACTTGTTGCTAAATACAGAGAAGATTCAGCCGAAAGGTAGCAAGGAAATACATTGTCTGGTTTCAAGGCTCAGAACCTTTACATGGTTCCTTACTCATGGAGGCCGGAAGACTGTATAAAATGTCAGGAGGAGAAAATATTATCTGAATGAAGAACCAGCCAGAGAAAACAGTTCTCTGAACTTTGAGGTCTGGCAGGCCTGGGTTTCTTTCTTTCTTTCTTTCTTTCATTCATTCATTCATTCATTCAATGAGTATATGTTGAATACCTAATACGCACCAGGCACTGTTTTAGGCGTGGAGGATACAGACAAGATCCCTGTACTCATTGAAATAGAATAGGACAAATGGGCAGGGCGCGGTGGCTCACGCCTGTAATCCCAGCACTTTGGGAGGCCAAGGCGGGCGGATCACGAGTTCAGGAGATGGAGACCACGGTGAAACCCCGTCTCTACTAAAAAAATACAAAAAATTAGCCGGGCGCGGTGGTGGGCGCCTATAGTCTCAGCCACTCGGAGGCTGAGACAGGAGAATGGCGTGAACCCCGGAGGCGGAGCTTGCAGTGCGCCAAGATCGCGCCACTGCACTCCAGCCTGGGCGACAGAGCAAGACTCTGTCTCAAAAAAAAAAAAAAAAAGGAATAGGACAAACGACACACCAATTAAGCAACAAAAATATAGGAAGTGATAACTACATTGATGAAAAAACAGGGTGATACAATGGAGCCTGGGGACACAACTTCAGGGAGGGCCTTGCTGAGGAAGTGATTTTTGAAGCTTGGGACCTGAATCATGAGGAAGAACTAGCCCTACAAAGATCAGGGGACTCATCTTCCCATCCGGAGAAGAGTGGATGCAAAAGCCCTAGCTTTGTGTTTTGAGGAAGAGTCATTCGGTCAGATGCCATGAAGAGTTCAGTCCCACAAGACTGCCCCCACTTCAGACAACAATCACAAGTCTCAGGTTGTGACCTGTGCTTCTGACCAACCAGCTATAAATTAGGGTTTCCAGACCAGGCGTGGTGGCTCATGCCTATAATCCCAGCATTTTGGGAGGCCAAGGCACGTGGATCACCTGAGGTCAGGACTTCAAGATCAGCCTAGCCAGCATGGTAAAACCCTATCTCTACAACAAATAGGAAAAAGAGCTGGGCATGGTGGCACACACCTGTAATCCCAGCTATTCCGGAGGCTGAAGCAAGAGAATCGCTTGAACCCAGGAGGCGGAAGTTGCAGTGAGCCAAGATTGCCCCACTCCACCTGGACCACGGAGAGAGACTCCCTCTCAACAAATAAATTAGGGTTTTCATGACCCCTCCATCTTGAGTTCCATAATTTGCTAGAATGGCTCACAGAACTCAAAAAAACACTTTATGTTTACCAGATTATTATATTGAGCACCTACTAGTACCTAACAGTACCTACCAGGCACTGTTATCAGTATTGGGGATACAGCAGTGAATAAAACAAAATTTGGGGGATAAGAGAGGCAAACAAGGCCATAACTGAAGCAAAGTAAGTTAGGGGAAGAGTGGAATAAGAGGTGGCAGAGCAGTGAGACATCAGCGTGGAATCAAGGAATGGTGGGACCAAGGACTGAAATAGAGATCATAGAGAATTCTATTCTCTTAAGTTTGAGGTGACTATTAGGCATCCAGGTAGATATGTCAAATAAACAGATATACTGTAAAAGTCGGAAGTTCAAAACTAAGGTAAATTTGGTAGTTATGTTGTAAATATAAAGGTAGCATTTAATGTCAGGATTCTATGGTTTGAATGTGTCCCCCAAAGCTCATGTGTTGGAAACTTAATCCCCAAAGCAATAGTGTTGCGAGGGGGGACTTTTAAGAGGTGATGAGGTTATGAGGGCAGAGCTCTGAATGCTGTTATCACAGGAGTGGGTTAGTTATTGGGGAGCGAGTTCCAGATAAAAGGGATGAGTTCAGCTCTCTTTCTCTTTTGCCTATCACCGTGAAATGACACAACAGGAAGTCCCCCACCAGATGCAGGCCCCTGGACCTAGGATTTCCCAGCCTCCAGAACCATAAGAAATAAATCTCTATTCTTCATAAATTTACCAGTCTCAGGTATTCTGTTATAGCAACACAAAATGAACTGAGACGTGAGAAGAGATACAGTAACATAAGGAGAGAATTGAGATACCACAAAAGAGGTGGCCCACGCTATGGGAACACTAACATTTGAACCTTGAGCAGAAGAAGATTCTAGAAAGAATCTGAGAAGTAACCTCTGGTGAAGAAGGAGGAAGAACTAGGAAAATAGAATATGGTAATTGAGAGAAAGAAAGAAAATGGTCAACAGTGTCCACTGTCGCTGAAAGCTTGAAGCAAAATTTGGTCTTTGAATTTTACACTGTAGAAATCACTAATTACCTTAACAATAGAATTTTTGTTATTTGAGATTCTCACCATACGCCATGTACAGTTCTGGACAGTCATGAACAAAACATGAAAGGTTGTACTAATAAACATTCTAGTGGGAGAGGTAGCCAACAAATTATGTCATTGCAAATAAGTAAGTGCCTTGGGCCAGGCACGGTGGCTCACACCTGTAATCTTAGCACTCTGGGAAGCCAAGGTGCATGATCACTTGAGACCAGGAGTTTGAGGCCAATCTGGGCAACATGGTAAGGCCCCATATCTACAAAAAAAAGAAAAAATGTTTTAAATTAGCCAGATGTGGCCAGGCACGGTGGCTCACGCCTGTAATCCTAGCACTTTGGGAGGCTGAGGCAACCAGATCATGAGGTCAGGAGATCAAGACCATCTTGGCTAACACGGTGAAACCCCCTCTCTACTGAAAATACAGAAAATTAGCCGGGCGTGGTGGCGAGCACCTGTAGTCCCAGCTACTTGGGAGGCTGAGGCAAGAGAATGGCGTGAACCCGAGAGGCAGAGCTTGCAGTGAGCCAAGATCACACCACTGCACTCCAGCCTGGGCGACAGAGTGAGATTCCGTCTCAAAAAAAAAAAAAAAAAAAATAGCCAGATGTGGTGGCATGTGCCTGTCGTCCCAGACACTCAAGAGGCTGAGGTAGGAGGATCACTTGAGGCCTGGAGGTTGAGGCTGCAGCGAGCCATGATTGCATCACTGCACTCCAGCCTGGGCAACAGAGCAAGACTCTATCTCAAATAATAATAAGTACCTTGAAGAAGAAAACAGAGCAATATGACAGGTAGTGCTATAATAAGTAGGATGGCCCAGAAAGATTCTCTAAGAAATTACCATTTGAGCTGAGAGCTAAATGATGAGGCTATAAAAGGAAAAAACAAACTGTTTTCTCCTTTTTACTGTCACACAACACAGAGCAGTTCTGTGACCAGAAGGGAACCTGGGGGAGTATTTTACCACACACCAACCAACTCTAAAGGACATCAACGTGACGTCCTATAACTCAATTCAAGTTAAGGGCCCACTATCCTCAAGACTGCCCCCACTTCAGGCTTCAGTCCAGGAAAATACTTTATGTTTACCACTGTTATTGTAAAGGATTTATAAAGGATACAGGCGAACAGCCAGATGAAGAGATGGATAGGGCAAAGATAAGAATTAAGGCCATGGGGCTTCCATGCCTTCGCTGGGCACCCCACCCTCCCAGCACCTCCCTGTACTCAGCAACCTAGAAGCTCACGAAATCTTATTGTCTAGCGTTTGTATAGAGCTTAATCTCCAGCCGCCCTCCTCCCACCTCTCCTGTCAATTGGTGGGTGGGCTGAAAGTTCCAACCCTCTAACACTCTAATCGCATGGTCTTTCTGGTGACTGACTTTCTGGTGTCTGTAAACAATACAGTATAACAACTATTTACATAGTATTTACATTGCATTAGGTATTATAAATAATTTGGAGATTATTTAAAGTACACCGGAAGGGCTGGGTGTGGTGGCTAACACCTGTAATCCCAGCACTTTTGGAGGCCCGAGGTGAGTGTATCGCTTTAGCTTAAGAGTTCGAGACCAGCCTGGGCAACGTAAGAAGACCTTGTCTCTACAAAAAAAAAAAAAAAAAAAAATTAGCCAGGCATGGTGGTGCATACCTGTGGTCCCCGCTACTTGGGAGGCTGAGGCAGGAGGATAGCTTGAGCCTGGGAAGCAGAGGTTGCAGTGAGCCAAAATCACACCACTGCACTCCAGCCTGGGTGATAGAGTGAGACCCTGACTCAAAAAAATATTTTTTTTTCTCTGAGTTTTCTCTGAATCAACCTGTAAGTGTTAGTAATTCCCAGTTTACAAAATTGTGAAGAGGATTAAATGAGATGAATGCTAAAGCACCAGGCACATAGCACCTGCTCAAAAAGCAAGAATTCCCTTCCTCTCATCCACATTCTCATCTTTACCATTTAACTTTGGAGAATGGGAAACCATCTGTATAAGAAGTATTAAAACTGAAAGGTAACACTAATTAGCTATTACATAACAATAGAGAACATTTAAAGGATATGACATTAACTAGCATTCAGGGTTCTCTTGGAAAACTGGTGAAGAAAACTGACATTCTACCTTTTTTCAGACAATGATTTTCAAGCTTTGCTTTAGTTTGCATAGGAATCGTTTGAGGTGCTTGTTAAATTTTTAGATTCCGGGCTTTACCCACAAGAGTTCTAAATTCAGAAGGTCTGGAGTAGCAGTCAAGAATTTGGAAAGCATCCCAAAGTACTCTGCTTTAGGTGGTCCTTGAAATACAACATTTGGAAACACTGTTTTTAAGGTCTCAAGTGACTGGTCCCTACAACAGTAAACCAAAAATAGTCATTAGAGTAATGAGTGTTTTTGTGCTGGAAACACTGTGAATCTCATGGGAAAGATAAAGAGCACAATCTCTTAGGATTCTGTGACCATGGAAGAAAAGAATATAGATTCCTGTAACCTGCTGAGTAATCCCAGTTGCCCATGAATGTTGTCAACTTCATGTAACGCCAACACATTTGTACTGAAAAGAGGAAATCAGGCAGGGCGTAGTGGCTCACACCTGTAATCCCAGCCCTTTGGGAGGCCAAAGTGGGAGGATTTCTTGAGCCCCAGAGTTCAAGACTACCCTGGACAACATGGCAAAACCCCACCTCTACAAAAATGAAAAAATTAGCAGGGAGTGGTGGTGCATATCTGTGGTCCCAGCTACTCGGGAGGCTGAGGCAGGAGGATAACTTGAGCCCTGGAGGTGGTGGCTGCCTTGACAGGAGGCTGCCATGACTGTGACTGCACCACTGCACTGCAGCCTGGGCAACAGGATAACACCTTGTCTCAAAAAAAAAAAAAGAAAAAAAAAGGAGGAAATTTATCTTTGTAGTTATTCTAGACAAGATAGCTACAAAGATAAAAATAATAACAAAATAATAAAATTAAAAAATTAAAAAATAATAAAAATAAATGAAAAAATAAAGCTATATACCCACTTCACAATTTGCCCACAAGGATATTCCTTGTGGACAAAGGACAGAGAGAACTTAAAGTCACCCTTTGCTCACTGTGAGACAAATGCTTATCTGATTGCTTCCTTTGCCCTGTCTTTTCACTAAACCAGACTAAAGCATAAGTGACTATGCCTGTAAATTGTGTATTCAGTGAAAGGCTAATCAGAAACTCAGAAGAGGCTGGGCACGGTGGCTCATGCCTATAATCCCAGCACTTTGGGAGGCTGAGGCAGGTGGATCACTCGAGCTGAGGAGTTCGAGACCAGCCTGGCCAACATGGTTAAACCCATCTCTACTAAAAATACAAAAATTAGTCGTGTGCGGTGGCACATGCCTGTAATCCCAGCTACTTGGGAGGCTGAGGCAGGAGAATCACTTGAACCCAGAAGACAGAGGGTGCCACAGCACTCCGGCCTCAAAAAAGAAAAAAAAAAAAATTAGCCGGGCGTGGTGGTGGACACCTGTAATCTCAGCTATTCGGGAGGCTGAGGCAGGAGAATCAGTTGAGTCTAGGAGTTGAAGGTTGCAGTGAGCTGAGATCGCACAACTGTACTCCAGCCTGCAGCCTGGAAAACAGAGCAAGACTTGGTTTCAAAAAAATAAAAAATAAAAAATAAAGCAACCATTTGTCTCTTATCTACCTATGACCTGGACGCCCCCTCCCTACTTTGAGTTGTCCCCCTTCGCAGACCGAACCAATGTACACCTTATATACAGTTATTGCTGTCTCATGTCTCCCCAAAATGTATAACACCAAGCTGTGCCCCAACCATTTTGGACACAGGTCATCAAAACCTCCTGAGGCGTGTCAAGGGTGCGTCTTTAACCCTGGCAAAATAAACTTTCTAAACTGACTAAGACCTGTCTCAGATATTGTGGGTTCACAGAACAAAACAAGAAAAGGTGTTGTGGTGGGTGACATGTGAGATGGAATTATTCACTTCTCCAGGAATTCTACCTATCCATTCAAGATGGCTGGGGAGAAGGACGCATATGCTTGCTTCAGTAGTTTAGGGAAAGGAGCTGGTGGCTCACAGATTCCATGTAAACAGCGTGCATTTCCATGGCATATGTTCAAGTGTGCCTTGTGGTTTTGTTACCACATCCTTGAATGAAAATTTTTTTCATGATACAGGAAAGAGATGGTAGATCTTTCTGCACTAACTTGAACAGAAAAAAATCTACTCTCCTACAAAACACCCATAGACTCATTTGGTGCATTAAGACTCAAGAAGTGACCTGTTTGTTGTTGCTGTTGTTTAAATTTTAATTCAACTCTAGAAATAGTAGAAGTGGAGTGGGTAATGCCTCAAACTTCCCAGTTGCTCTCATTTAAAAGCATATTGGAAATATCTCTTCTAAACATTCACTCAACAAAGTCTTATATGCCACTTTATCTTAGTCTGATGACTGAAAAAAAATTAAAAATTCAAATCGTATGTAGCTCACCCCCACCTACTTACTTTTAAAAACTTCAAAAGATTTTTATTGCTCAGAGAGAAAAGCCAAAAATCCTTGTGTATGGCCCTACTATATAAGCATGCTGCCCCACCCCAACCTTGACCAACCCTGTTGGCCACCTCTCTTCTCTCCAAGGGACCAAGCAAGCTCCTTGCTCCATTTGCTGCCAAAGTTCCTAACTCCCCACCACACACACATGCATGCGCACGTGCGAACACACACACAAACACAAAAACACACATAACATACACAAACACACACAAACACGCACACACACCACACACACACACACACAAACACGTGCCCACACAAACACGCACACACACACGCAGGCACACACAAACACACAAACACATACACACGCACATACACGCAGGCACAAACGCACACACACAAACACACATACACAAACATGCACACAAACACATGGACGCACACACAAACACAAGGACACACACACAACACAAACACGCACACACACGAACACCCATGCACACACGTACACAAACACATGCACGCACACACACACAAACACAAAAACAACACACCCCGCCACCTGTGATGGCTTTTCCCTTCTCTATTAACACATTTATTCATCCCTGTGTTGTCTCTCCTTGGAGGAAATTTTCCCTGGCAGATCATAATCAAAAGTTTTCATAGGACTATTTACCCATCTTTCCTAGTGTAGGAAAGGATAAAAACTTCCTTTACCCTCTTAGGTTCAGGAGCTGAGAACTGTGAATTAAACTAACAAAGTACAGATTACCAGGGGGGAAAAAAAGGTTTATTTTGCATGCACAAGGAGTCCTCACAGAAAAAAAAGTGAAAACTCAAAAAGTAATTAGGCCTGGGACCTTGGATCTTTTTTTTTTTTTTTTTTTTTTTGAGACGGAGTCTCGCGCTGTGTCACCCAGGCTGGAGTGCAGTGGCGCGATCTCGGCTCACTGCAAGCTCCGCCTCCCAGGTTCACGCCATTCTCCTGCCTCAGCCTCCGAGTAGCTGGGACTACAGGCGCCCGCCACCTCGCCCGGCTAGTTTTTTGTATTTTTAGTAGAGACGGGGTTTCACCATGTTAGCCAGGATGGTCTCGATCTCCTGACCTCATGATCCACCCGCCTTGGCCTCCCAAAGTGCTGGGATTACAGGCTTGAGCCACCGCGCCCGGCCGACCTTGGATCATTTTAACAAAGGGTGATGCATTGTGGAAAAGTAGACAAGGGAAAGGGTTTGGACTTCTAGGGACAGTAGATTGTAAGAAGGTAAATATATAGGGGGAAACTAATGAAAGATAAGGTCTACTTTAGTAACGTTTTCACAGACGCCAATAAATGCTGTTTACTGGGGCATAAGAGTTGTCTCCTCTCCCTGGTCTGGGAAATGTAAATATTTATAAGTAGAAAAAATTTTCTGAGGGCCAGGCGCAGTGGCTCACGCCTGTAATTTCAGCACTTTGTGAGGCCCAGGTGGGCAGATCACTTGAGGCCAGGAGTTTGAGACCAGCCTAGCCAACATGGCGAAACCTGTTGTAACCGAGCGAAACACCACTTTGAGACTAGTTCAGGAGTCCTTTATTGCCAGCGACCGAGAGACGGCTAGAGCTCGAAATTCTCTTGGCCCTGAAGAAGGGGCTAGATTTCCTTTTATACCTTGGTCTAAATCAGGGAGGAGGAGTCTAGCTGAAGCAATATTTACAGAAGCAGAACAGGCAAAGAGTTAAAAGATAAATGGTTACAGAAACAGTTACAGGAAAATAAACAGTTCCAGGTGCATGGGTCTTAAATTATCACAAAGTGATAAACGCAGGGGCTTTGGGTACCATCAACTGAGCACGTTCCCAGGAGCTGCTGGTACAGCTTGCCTCAGTATCTTATCAATAAGCGCATTCCTGGATGTGCTTGGAGTCAGCTTGCATCAGTTATGTCCTTAAGGGAGGGGGCCAAGGGTCTGCAAGCGAAGAAACCAAAATGGAGTCTGTCCGGCTCTCTCAGCTAAGAGAGAGTCAATCAGGTTAAAACAAGGTAGGGTATCATACTGTAATCCCCGCGCTTTGGGAGGCTGAGGAGGGCAGATCCTTGAACTCAGGAGACCAGTTTGGGCAACAAGGTGAGAGTCTCACACCCCGCCCCCTCTCTACAAAAAACAAAACAAAACAAAAGCCAGACATGGTGGCTCATGTCTGTGGTCCCAGCTACTGCGAGGCTGACGTGAGAAAATCACTTGAGCCCTGGAGATAGAGGCTGCAGTAGCCGTGATCACATTCCAGCCTGGGCGACAGAGACCCTGTGTCAAAAAACAAAACAAAGAATGTGAAATTAAGCCAAAAGCCATCACACGTGCATCCAAAGGACGGCCGCCACCCGCGATCCCTTCCCAAAGCACGCGGGAGGTTGCGGGATCAGGGACAGGGGTTTCAGCAGGGAGCCCCCAGACCGGCCCTGACGGGAATTCAAGACCTGGCGCTGGCTCATTCCCCCAGTCTGGGCGGCGGCGGCAAGCCTCGCCGGCGGTGATAAGCCTCGGCCGGCGGTGATCTGCAGACCGGCCAAGAAGGGAGACAGGGGTCGGCCACACAGCCCAGCCTGGCGCGGCCCCCGCGCCCCCGCGCAAGCCAGAGCCGCCGGCGGAAGTGCTGCGTCGCGCACTTCCGGGTGTTGTCTGGCCGCCGTAGCGTCTTGGGTCTCCTGGCCGCCGCCGCCGCCGCCGCCGCCGCCTCGGGTCGTGGAGCCAGGAGCGACGTCACCGCCATGGCAGGCATCAAAGGTGGGCCTGGGGTGCGGGACGCGGGAGGTCTGGGGCCCGCCGGGGAAGATGGGCCGGGGGTCCCACGCGGCCCCCGCACTTCCCCTCTGGGCCCGGGCGCGCGCGTGGGGGTCCCTGCTTCGGGGAAGCGACCCCCGCCCCGGCCCTGCCCTTGGCCCGGAGGTGGGCGCGGCGCCCTCAGGCAAGGGACGGTTGCGACTCCGGCTTCCCCCGACACCCCCCACTTTCTGCCGATTTCGGCAGCCTCTCTCCCACCCATCGTACCCCGGACAAAATATGAAGTGGTTGGCGGTCAGTGAGGAGTCCCGTCGCGACTTGGGCGGCCACACACGTTTTGCAGGAGTTTGCATCCAAGAGAGAGGCAGGCAGAGCGTGGGATTGAGGAGGCTGAGGCTGCTGGAGGTGCCAGCTATGGAAAACCAGTCATTTCCCACCGAAAGGCACAAGTGCGGGCTGCGGGCACTGCACGGGTCTCCCCGAAACCTCGAGCCCCACGTCCACCCCGGCCGCCCGCGCCCGAAGCTTTACAGGCTCCCGAAACCGGTGCATTTTCATCTGCGGTGTCTGGACCCTGGAGTGGATCCCGTAGCGACCCCAGAGTGCTCTTGGCTCACTTCCCTCTCCGCAGTTGCACCCTGAGGCTTTTTCAAATTGCAAAGTATTTCTTTTTTCTTTTTCTTTTTTTTAGAAGATAAAATAGTGTTACAACTTAATGAAAAACTATTGGCTTATTCATGTATTTTCTTTTAAAAAAAGGGATGTCGCATTTGTTCCAAATGTTAGGTAGTTTTGTTGTCAGTGTGATGAGAAGCAAAGTTTTCAACTACTGCTTACTAATTACATTAATTTCTTGACCTGCCGCTTTGTAGAAGGGCAGTCAGGCAGGAAGCAGGAACTACTTTGGGAGCTGTGGTTTTCTTTGTATTTTTTCTTCTCTAAGGAAAACTTAATCGAGTTTTTTTCTCAGGGTCGGTCTTACTGTTTCTTGTTTATTTTCAATGTCTGGAAACATTTCATTTCCCATATAAAACCTTGTCATTTAAGCAACTGGGATACTTTTTGTAATCTCCTTTTGAACTATAATACTCTTTTAAACCCTTATGTGAAAGGCAGTTATTGTGAATTGCTGTGGTTTTTAGGATGTTGCCTGTTTCCCTGTTCTTCCCCGTTTCTTCAGTGTCATTAATGCGGGAGTCTCTTAAGAAAATCGCTCTGTAATTTACTTCTCCAGACCTAGGGAAATACTGCATTAAACTGACGAAGGTGCCTCAGGTGAATTGCACTTTTGATTTCAGCAGGATTTTCTGGTTGGTGTGAGTCAGTATGTTTCTTTCTCTTGGCCTAATATCATCTTTATATTAGAAAGGAGTGTTGCTATAATTAGAGACCATTAGGCATTTCTTGAGCCATTTGTCTATTACTTTTTGATATATTGGATTTTCTGGTAACTCCCAGGTTAGAGAAGTGGTCCCTCCTTCTACTCTAATTTCTTTGTAATCACAGAGTCAGCATCTTGTCTCTAGAGAGTTTTTCTAGCTAATTGGGCTGCTCCATCCCTAGCCTAGAGGCTTTGGGAGTAGAAACCAGACTTATCTAAGCTTTGCCTTCCAAATGTTGCATCACACAATTACTCTATGAATTCTTGCCTTGTTGATGTGTCATTTAAGAAACAGTTTGTATACAAATGATGAAATGTATATATAAATCTGCCTAGTTGCGAATTTCATAAGATTGAAGAAACTGCAAGTTTTGAGAATACTGATAAGCAATTTATTTAACCTCTAATTGGCTACCTTATTCGGTATGACTGGGAGATGAGATGTCACATCAAACTGTGTTATGAATTTTTTTTTTTAATTTAGTATTTAATCCCGGCACAGTGGCTGACGCCTGTAATCCCAGCACTTTGGGAGGCCGAGGCGGGCGCATTACCTGAGGTTGGGAGTTTGAGGCCAGCCTGACCAACATGGAGAAACCCCGTCTCTACGGGGTGGATCACGAGGTCAGGAGTTCAAGACCAGCCTGTCCAAGATGGTGAAACCCCGTCTCTACTAAAGATACAAAAAAAACCAGGCATAGTGGCAGGCACCTGTAATCCCAGCTACTCAGAAGGCTGAGGCAGGGAATTGCTTGAACCTGGGAGGTGGAGGTTGCAGTGAGCCAAGATCGCGCTGTTGCACTCCAGCATGGGCAACAGAGTGAGACTCCTTCTCAAAAAAAAAAATAATAATAATATATTAAATTATATATGAAATAAAATTATATATTATATAATATACATTATATATTATATACATATATTATACATATATTACATATTATACAATAATATATATAATTATATATAGTATATATATTATATTTAGTATTTAATGGAATGGAGGTATTATCTCAAGGTATCTTAATTCCCCCAAACAATTCCAAGAAACTTACTTTTTCATTATACAACAGCGTTTACAAGGAACTGGAATCTCAGGCATAAATAAATATATTAAAGTTATTCCAATATTCCTATTCATAACACTTATAAGAAAACAATATTGGTTTATGTTTTTTAAATTATTTTTTGATACTTGAGCCTTATCTCATTTTAGACCTTGTTTGTTTTTTTTTTTTTAAGGAATCATTTTTCATTAACTTTGCAAGAGTATAGTCAAAGAATTTAGACTTTCTTTTTTGATAAGAACATGAATGACTGTTCTCTGTCACAGAACAGTCACCTTCAGAGGCCATCATGGTCCTAAGGTGGCTTGCCTCTTGCAGAGATTACCATAAACATGCTTTTTGAGATTTTTCTTCCTGGTTTAAATATATATATATTTTTTTGCTTCCTGCCTCCTGTCAGAGGGCAATTCTTACTTGTATGCAATTCTTTCTCCTAGTTCCCATTTGTTTCAGTGTGGGAAGCAAGATAATCAAACTTAGAAAATTTTGTGTCACAAGGTATACAGGTAATAGTGATTACTTTTGGGAAGGGAAAGTTCCTTTTTACTTAATTTTTGTTCTGGGTGTATGATTTACGTATTGAAAAATATATAAGTGAGCATAGGTGATTCTTTAAAATAAAAATGCGTTGTCCTCTGAATTCCTACCTAACAACTGTGTCACGAAAATGAATTAATATAAATAAGAACTTAAGGGTCTTTTTATAGAGAATGTTGGCTTTAGTGTATGGGCTTTGTAACATCTATTTTGTCTTTTTTTAGTGGCCTTTGTTTTCTCCAGGATTCTAAGTTGCATATAAATGGCTTCTGAATGATTGAGGTGTTACTAGGTAGTATTTATAGTAATGGACTTAGCTGTCTTAATAGTACCTTTAGTGTTCAGAAAATTATCTGCTTTTAAGATCTAGTCCAACTGTCCTTTTAAAGAAGGAAGAACTGAGACTCATAAATTACTTGGACAACTAGTTAGTAGCTGTTAGGGCCTCAGACCCTCCTTACTGTCACTTCCATGCTGCTTCCACTCTGCTACATTCATTCCACAAATATTTGTTGAGTGTTAAGAGCCAGGGCACGACCATCACAACAGAAAAACTTGCTCCCCCTTCTCATGAAATGGACAGTTGAGAAGGAAAGACAAAATACAAACCAGTAGGAAATCACAGCTGATAACTGAGCAAAGGAGAGGCATTCAGTGAACAGAGGGCCTCAGCATACATGGGTCTCTGCCTGGAATACTCATCCCAAATATCCATGTGATTTCCTCCCTCCCTTCACACAGATCTCTGCTTAGGTGATTCCTCATCAGAGATGCCTTCCCTGGCCACTGTGTCTAGACTAGCACTAATATCCCTTACTCTCCCTGACATTTGTCATCACTTGACATTTATTTGCTTGCTTGTTAAAAATCATTTTCTTCTCCCACTAGAACATAAGCTCCGTGAGAGCAAAAGCTTTGATTGTTGTCATTGCTCTGTCTCCAGTAGCAAGAACAGTATCTGACACACATTAGGTGGTCCATACATGTTTGTTAGAGGAATGAATAAATGAATATAACGGGGAATTGGTCTAGTCAGAAGGTTTGGAAAAACTTCACTGGGGCCAGGTGCGGTGGCTCACGCCTATAATCCCAGCGCTTTGGGAGGCTGAGGCGGGCAGATCACAAGGTCAAGAGATTGAGACCATCCTGACCAACATGGTGAAACCCCATCTCTACTAAAACTACAAAAAAAAAAAAAAAAAAAATTAGCTGGGCATGGTGGCGTGTGCCTCGAGTCCCAGCTATCCGGGAGGCTGAGATCTGAAGGAAAAGCAGGAGTTAAGTTGGAAGAAAGTGGAGAGGAGTGGGAAAGGGCCATGTGTCATTCACTGTTGTATCCCCAGTGCTTGTCACATATTTAGTGCTCAGTGAATATTTCTTCAGTGAATGAAAAAAATGTCCGAGGCAGAAGGGACACAGTATGCACAGGCCACGTGAGTGAGCGAGACTGCTGATTTCCAGGAAAGGAAAGAGGGCCGGTGTAACTAAAGTGAGGGTTCAGGGACACTGTAGTAGTCTGGTGTGACACATCACAAGAGAGGCGGGCAGGGCCCGGTCATGAGAACCAGTTTGGAACTGAAGAAAACAAATGGTAAATTCTGTAATTTTCCTTACAGTTTATATTGCATTCCCCTGTAAACTTGAAGTACCTCGTTTGCTGTAAAATAAAAATGCAATTCTTTTCCTATAGCTGGAAATAGAATGGTGTTCAGGACTAAGTGACTGTGTTCAGGGTTAACATCACCTGCATCAGCGATCTAACCAAAAACTAAATTTGTCAAGCCACTATGTCATTGGGCGTCCTTGATTACAACCATTTTAGTTCTGCAGAGTATATCAGTAGTACTTGGCAAAGTTTAACCTGTTTCCTGTTCATTTTGGTTTCTCTTTGTTAGCCTTTGTCCTGGTAACTTTTAGACCTTCTTCAAATGTTTCGAATTTTAACTTCTGAATTTTAATAAAATGGCCTAACAACAACAAAACTAGTTATTTTCTTAGCCACTGTAACTGTAGAAATACAGGTTATATAGAACTCATCATAAATTTATCATTATTTACTTTTTGAGATGGAGTCTTGCTCTGTTGCACAGGCTGGAGTGCAAAGGCACAGTCTAGGCTCACTGCAACCTCCCTCCCCCTCCCGGGTTCAAGCAATTCTGCCTCAGCCTCCCGAGTAGCTGGGACTACACGCATGCGCCACCACATCCAGCTAATTGTTTGTATTTTTAGTAGAGACAGGGTTTCACCATATTGGCCAGGTAGGTCTCAAACCCCTGACCTCGTGATCTGCCCACCTCGGCCTCCCAAAGTGCTGAGATTACAGGCATGAGCCACTGCACTCGGCTATCATTTATTTCTTTGCTTTAGTCTAGGTCATTGATTAACTATGCCTATTCAAGAAAGTTGTTTCTATTCACTAACATGTGAGAGCACCTTAAAATGTACTACTGTGTGTGTGTGTGTGTGTGTGTGTAGCTTTAGAAACTATATTTCACCTGTAGAATGCATCTATTGCTTATAACAACACCTTAAAATAGTGATACCTCAGAGGGATTATAACCCATATTATCCTACAGATTTTCTAATGTAGATTAGGGAAGGAAACCCAGCTCTACTTTTGCAAACGATTTAAAGATCTGCAACAAAATTAATTGATTAAAATCATTAACTACAGATATCTTCAGGCATTTTTTCTGGTCAGTTTTATGCACATTGAGAGTATATATGCAAGAAACAGGAGCTGATTAGGTTTTCCTATAGTATGAGGCTTTTAAAGTGCCGTAAACTTGAGAATGTGGAGTTTCTCCATATACAGCTTTTCAAAACTGTAGTGATCTGTGAAGTAAATATAATTCTAATGCCCAGAAGAGCATTGAGCCTGTGGACTGTGACTCTTTAGAAAGGGAACCAGCAATTGGGGAATGTGGTGGGGTACTAGCAGTAGGTTAGAGCTTTAAAAATCAATGTCCCTGGCTGGGTGCGATGCCTCATGCCTGTAATCCCAGCACTTTGGGAGGCCAAGGCAGGTGGATCCCCTGAGGTCGGGAGTTCGAGACCAGCCTGACCAACATGGAGAAACCCTGTCTCTACTAAAAATAGAAAATTAGCAGGGCATGGTAGGGCATGCCTGTAATCCCACCTTACTCAGGAGGCTGAGGCAGGAGAATCACTTGAACCTGAGAGGTGGAGGTTACAGTAAGCCGAGATCGAGCCATTGGACTCCAGCCTGGGCAACAAGAGTGAAACTCCATCTCAAAAACAAAACAAAACAAGAAAAGTCAATGTCACTTTATTTTGCCCTGAAGATGCCACAGAAGACTTATTCTAAGACTAGATAACTTACACTTTTGATGGCAACTTGCTATTAATACGTTTGAGGGATTTTTGCTTCTGAGGTTACAGATAATATTCAGACTGCTGATATTAATAAAAATATTTATTTAACTAATTTATATTCCTATTGCACTTCTTATTTGCTTTGCAGCTTTGATTAGTTTGTCCTTTGGAGGAGCGATCGGACTGATGTTTTTGATGCTTGGATGTGCCCTTCCAATATACAAGTATGTAAAATGTTTGTCTTTCTGAATATTTAAGGGTAAAATTTTTCTACTTTTAAAGCTTAAAAAAAGTGTTTTTTTTTTTTTCACTACTGTAAAAGTAAAGCAGAGAAATGTTCGCTTACCAAACACATACCTTTGTAAAAATCATCACTTAAAATTTGTTTCTAAAGATTTTAGGACACCAAAATGCAAATAAGACTTTTGGCTGTTACCTGCTCTTTCACTACTGCTGAGTCTGCAATGGCAGGATAGCTACACAGTACCTCAGCCCTCCTGCTCAGTTTTTAACACCTGTTGATAATACTAATTACAAGAAAATTTAAAATGTCTTTTTGCAAAAAAATGCCATAAGCAGTCAAAGCACAAATGACTTAAAAAAAAAAGAGATGTAAACAATTACTTTCCGGCCGAGTGTGGTGGCTCACCCACGCCTGTAATCCCAGGAGGGCCAAAGGTGGGAGGATTGCCTGAGGTCAGGAGTTCGAGACCAGCCTGGCTAACATGGTGAAACCCCATCTCTACTAAAAATACAAAAAAAAAAATTAGCCAGGCGTGGTGGCGCATGCCTGTAGTCCCAGGTACTCAGGAGGCTGAGGCAGGAGAATCACCTGAACCCAGGAGACGGAGGTTGCAGTGAGCTAAGATCACGCCACTGCACTCCAGCCTGGGCAACAGAGCAAGACTCCGTTTCCAAAAAAAACCAAAAAACAAAAATTGCTTTCCTTAGGATAGAAAGAACTTCTCAAAGTTAACATTTTAACATTTAGATAAATTACAAAACAATGGACAACTCAATAGAAAAAAAATACAAAAAGAGAACTACAAATTGCTAATAAGCATATAAAAATATCCCCAGCTTCACTCAAAACTAAGCCAAATCCATTGGCAAAGACAAGAGACAGTGCAAGCAGACACTCTTTTGTGCTGTGGGGGAGTACACATAGGTAGTTTTCTTGGAGATAAGTTTGTTTGTAGCTCTCAAAGTATATATTCTTTGAGGTAGCCCTTTCACTCATGCAAACCCGCTTGCAGATGTTTACATGGATACATTTAGTGGGGGAGAGTATGGATGTTCAAGCAGCCTTGTTTTTTGGTTTTTGGTTTTGTTTTGTTCATCTGAGCCTTATTTATAAGAGCCAAAAAAAATTCTGGAAATATCCTAAATGTCCTTCAGAAGAAAAATGGTTACATTATAGTAAATCTATTCATAGAAATACAAGGCAGTCTTAAAAAGAATGAGGAAGAGCTGTAAGTGCTAACATGTGAATATGTTCAAGACACACTGTTAGGAAACTGCAGGGACCCATTCATATTTTAAAGTTTATGTGGAAATGTGGAAGAGTCCCCGAGAAGCTCAATAGGAGAGTGGGCAAGAGGAGATTTGGAGAACTTTTAGTCTTTACTTTTTGTGCTTTTGTACTGTTTGAATTATTTTTCTTTTTTTTTTTTTGAGACGGAGTCTTGCTCTGCCGCCCAGGCTGGAGTGCAGTGGCCGGATCTCAGCTCACTGCAAGCTCCGCCTCCCAGGTTCACGCCATTCTCCCGCCTCAGCCTCCCGAGTAGCTGGGACTACAGGCGCCCGCCACCTCGCCCGGCTAGTTTTCTGTATTTTTTTTTTTTTAGTAGAGACGGGGTTTCACCGTGTCGGCAGGATGGTCTCGATCTCCTGACCTCGTGATCCGCCCGTCTCAGCCTCCCAAAGTGCTGGGATTACAGGCTTGAGCCACCGCGCCCGGCCTGAATTATTTTTCTTAAGCATATATTCAATTTTTAATTTTTTTTTCTTAAAATGTTTAGGAAATGGTCAGGCACAGTGGCTCACACCTGTAATCCTAGCACTTTGGGGGGCCTAGGCGGGTGGATCCCCTGAGCTCAGGAGTTGAAGACCAGCCTGGCCAACATAGTGAAACCTCATCTCCACTAAAAATACAAAAATTAGCAGGGCATGGTGGCACACGCCTGTAATCCCAGCTAGTCAGCGGGGCTGAGGCAGGAGAATCACTTGAACCCAGGAGGCAGAAGTTTCAGTGAGCCGAGATCACACCACTGCACTCCAGCCTGGGCAACAGAGCCAGACTCCGTCTCAAAAAAATAAAAATAAATTTAGGAAACATAAATAGCTGCTTATCATTAGCCTCTGTATAATCAGATCTCCACCATGATATGTATTTTATTCTATGGTAGTTTTAAGGGCATCTATTTCCTTTTTAACTTTTTCTTTTGAAACAATTTTAGATTCTGAAGAAGTTGCAAAAATCATACACAGAGATCCCCTGTACCCTCCACACAGCTTGCCAGAGTCGTAAGATCTTACATAACTGTAGTTACCAAAACCAGGAAATGACTGTGGTACAATACAATTAACTAGATGGTAGAGTAAAAGCCATCTATTTTTATTGTGATAAATTCTATATTCTGACTGAAAGTGTTCAAAATTACTTTTAGCTTCTTTTCTGTATTTTGATTTCTGTAATTTGGGAGTTCCTTGTGATGTAAGGGAAGTTTAGGGTTGCTTCAGCTTTATGCTAAGTTTGGGTATCATCCATTAGAAGTCAAGGGAATTAATCTTGATTTTTTTAAAAAGACCATATTTTGTGTGTAGGAAAATGACATAGCAAAAATTACATTAACTTATTTTTCTTTTTCTAGCAAATACTGGCCCCTCTTTGTTCTATTTTTTTACATCCTTTCACCTATTCCATACTGCATAGCAAGAAGATTAGTGGATGATACAGATGCTATGAGTAACGCTTGTAAGGAACTTGCCATCTTTCTTACAACAGGCATTGTTGTGTCAGCTTTTGGACTCCCTATTGTATTTGCCAGAGCGCATCTGGTAAGTGATTATCTTCTTCCATTAATAATTTTATATTGAACATGTGTTAAATTTTTCTCAAGCAAAGTTTTTGTTAATGACATGAAAAGAGATGAAAGACATAAGAGCCTAGAAGACAGAAATTAAAATCTCACTTTATTGTTTGTTCTTGTTAACTAAAAAAAGAGATATTTGAGAACGTGGCTTGGATCTGCAGCAGCTGTTGGCTTGCTAATACTTAACTGTCAGAGTTGAGCATATCAACTCCCCCGGTGCTGAACAACCCAGGCCTATCCTGTAAAACTTAAAATCTGGAAGACCTGAAAAGATGTATGTGCTCTGCAGGCAGAAGAGCACTGAAGAGGGGAAGGGGCTGGCTATGGGTACTCAGTTCTTCCTCCCAAACTCACTGATCCACACTTGGCGCCTTCATCTCTGGGGAGGTAGAGAAGACAGCCATATGGAGAAGGCAATTGTTTTCCCACCCCTTCAAAAGAATGTACACGGGTATGTTTCCATCTGTGATATGCTAAAATTTAATCTACTCTAGACAGATCTTTAGATTAAGGAAGAGTAAGCATATTCCTTTATAAACAGAAACCTGTAGAATTTTATGCTGCTTCATCTTAGCCCAGAAGTCAAGCTTGTTTTTGAATGGTCATTTCATGACTTTCTTTTTAAAGGAACCAATGGTAAATGAAAACAGTAGTATAAAAGTACCACTAAGTATGTGTTCAGCACTGTAACAATTACTGTTACAAGCCATGTTTCTTTTAGATCATAATTAGGACACAACTGGAGCCTTTTTTTTTTTTCATTTTCCTTTTGTTTTTCATGCCTGTTAACTGAGTGTATCTTATTTCCATAGATTGAGTGGGGAGCTTGTGCACTTGTTCTCACAGGAAACACAGTCATCTTTGCAACTATACTAGGCTTTTTCTTGGTCTTTGGAAGCAACGACGACTTCAGCTGGCAGCAGTGGTGAAAAGAAATTACTGAACTATTGTCAAATGGACTTCCTGTCATTCGTTGGCCATTCATGCACACAGGAGACGGGGCAGTTAATGCTGAATGATATAGCAAGCCTGTTGGGGGTATTTTAGGTGCTCCCTTCTCACTTTTATTGTAAGCGTACTATTTTCACAGAGACTTGCTGAAGGATTAAAAGGATTTTCTCTTTTGGAAAAGCCTGACTGATTTCACACTTATCTATAGTATGCTTTTTGTGGCGTCCTGCTGAATTTAAATATTTATGTGTTTTTCCTGTTTGGTTGATTTTTTTGGAATCAATATGCAATGTTAAACACTTTTTTAATGTAATCATTTACATTGGTTAGGAATTCAGAATTCTGCCGGCTCTATTACTGGGCAAGTACATCTTTTCTCTTAAAATTATTTAGTCTCCATTATTACAAAAAATTGTAAAAATAAGTTTTCAATCAGTCAGGATGACATCACTCCCAATGTTATGCAAACATGCAGATGGTTGGCATACCTTATAGACTATATACTCAGTGCAAATATAGCTGCATTTATACCTCAGAGGGGCCAAGTGTTAATGCCCATGCCCTCCATAAGGGTTGCTGGTTTTACTAATGACAGGTGTTTTGTGAATTGAAAATTATTTTATGGAATTGCTACAGAGGAGTACTTTTCTTCTCAATTGTTAGAAGAATTTATGTTAAACTTTAAGGTAAGGGTGTAAAAAACATTTTTGAGATAAGGTTTTTATTTATGTTTATTATCGTTAGAGTGAGTTGCAATATGGGAAGAAATGACACTGAAATTCCAGTTTTTGAATCCTGTTTCTATTTGTAAGTGAATTTTGTGATCTCCTATCAACCTTTCATGTTTTACCCTGTTAAAATGGACATACATAGAACCACTACTGATGAGGGACAGTTGTATGTTTGCATCATATATGCCAGAAAACCTTCCTCTGCTTCCTCCTCTTGACTTATTTTGTATGTTGTATATATTACATAAAATAACTTTTCAAATATAGTTTAATAACACTTAGAAGTGTTTACTTACCTGGAAAATAATTGCTATGCTGTACATTCAGAATGCCCCCTCCCCGACAAGGCCTTGCCATGATTAACAAGTAACTTGTTAGTCTTACAGATAATTCATGCATTAACAGTTTAAGATTTAGACCATGGTAATGGTAGTTCTTATTCTCTAAGGTTATATCATATGTAATTTAAAAGTATTTAAGACAAGTCTCCTGTATACCTCTGAACTGTTTTGATTTTGATTTCATCATGATAGATCTGCTGTTTCCTTAAAAAAGGCATTTGTTGTGTGAGTTAATGCAAAGTAGCCAAGTCCAGCTATATAGCAGCTTCAGAAACATACGTGACCAAAAAATTCCCAGTAACTAGGCATGATCAATTTATAGTGGTCGTTTACATCTAACAATTATCAGGACTTTTTTCGGGAGTGGGTTATAAAAACATTCAAGTTGGTCTAACAGTATTTTGTTAAGAATATTTGTTTGTATGTTTATTCAGTATACTTACATAAAAATTATTTCGCCATCAGCCAAAACTCAGTAATCATGACAGCTATCTTTTGTTGTTTTATAAAGTTTATTTCTCAAGAAAATGGGAATAAATTTGGGGTTTGTTCACCTTTTTTACTAAAGATGCCTAAAGCCACAGGTGTTATTGCCTAACTTAAGCCATGACTTTTAGATATCAGATGACGGGAAGCAGGATGAAATATCAGGATGAAATATTGGCATGTGGCTGGAGCCTTCACACTTGAGGCTGAAAGTGGCTTGTGGTATTATAATGTTCAGACTTGAAGAGGAAGGTGCAGGTACACATGAATTAGACAGCTGGTGAGACAGTTGGGAACTCTTTGTGCCTGTGATCTACTGGACTTTTTTTGCAGGAAGTGCATTCTCTAGTCCTTCCCCATTTTCTGTTCTAGATGTCAGTGCAGTGCACTGCTACTGTTTTATCCACTTGGCCATAGACTCTTTTTCTAACAGCTGCATATTCTTTCTATATACTAATTGCATTGGCAGCATTGTGTCTTTGACCTTGTACACTAGCTTGACATAGTGCTGTCTCTGATTTCTAGGCTAGTTACTTGAGATACGAATTTTCCATAGAATATGCACTGATACAGCATTACCATTCTTCTATGGAATGAAAACTTTTGATGATGAAACAATAAAGATTTTAAATACCTATTTTAGTTTGTGGGTGTTTTTGAAATGAAAATATATTGCACACTTTCGTTGTAAAGTGCATTAACCATTTTAATAATGTGATATAAAGCAAGATGACACTGGTGTAATGTTAGACTTGCAGAAGTTTCCATTCCAAAATAAAATGGAAACCATAGTAACAGATATTACCATGCAGCCCTGTGATTTTGAGCTATAGTAAAAGGATTGGTAATCTGAGAAGTAGAATTTTTATAAAATCTTTTACAAAAACAGTCATAGAAGGTTTTGTTGACATTTAAGACTACTACTGATCTAAAGGCAAAGTCCTACCTGTTCTTAAATTTTCAGAACATTTTTATGACTACTTACTATGTATTTTATTACCACTCATTATTATAGCATGTTACTTTTTGTGAACATTTTAAACAAAAAATGTTTCTTTTTGGTACACTATGAAGAGAGAAAAGTACTGTTCTCTTTTTTCAAACATTAATCATGTCCCAAATTGTCCTAATTATAATCTCATCATATACTTTAAAAAGTTAGGCCATGGACACTAAATCTCTGCTCTAATATGATTTTGGGGTCATTGTCAAAGTAATCCAGTTTTTTGGTTTGTTTTTTTTTTTGAGATTTGCTTTGTGCCTAGGCTGTAGTCCAGTGGTATAATCTCTGCTCACTGCAACTTCTGCCTCCTAGGTTCAAGTGATTCTCGTGCTTCAGCCTCCTAAGTAGCTGGGATTACATGCGTGGGTCACCATACCTGGTTAATTTTTGTATTTCTTGTATAAACAGGGTTTTGCCATGTTGGCCACACTGGTCTCAAACTCCTGGCCTCAAGTGATCCCCCTGCCCCTCAGCCTCCTGAGTAGCTGGGATTATCGGCATGCACCACCACGCCGGGCTAACTTTCGTATTTTTTGTAGAGACGGGGTTTTGCCATGTTAGCCACACTGGTCTCAAACTCCTGGCCTCAAGTGATAACCACCACCGCCCCCCACCACCACTACCTCCCCGAAAAAAGTGCTGGGATTACAGGCATGAGCCACCACACTTAGCCAAAATAATCCAGATTTCTAAAGTCTAGGATATTTATATTGAATGTGACTAGATTCTTAAGTTTCAGATAACTTTTAATCAATGCACCAAAGTTAACAAGCAACACATTATTGTTAAGTGATATGTGTGTTTTAGGTTCCAGGAGGCTTTATGATGTATACGATTGGTGGGAAATTGAAATTCGTATTTCTTCCCTATAATCTTGTATTGCCCTTTCTTTCAGTGAAGATTAGGAGCTCTGATTTTATTACAGGTCTGTTCATTTTATGGCATTCCCAAGGAAGAAAACATATCCTCTAGGTAAATATTTCAGATCAATGAAGCTTAACTTACTAAGAACTAATGTTTGTTTTACTGTAATCGTTTGAACGTATTAAGTGGATCCTACACTTGTGCTTTCTTAGAATATATTAAACCATTTTAATTTTGCCTTGGTAATTTAGGACTGTCATCATAAACTATGTCCCCCCCCATCGTAAGTGGCTGCAGACCTGTAGTTTTCTGAAATTGTGTTTTTGATCCTTTTCGTACAACTGAGTATTTGTTTCTAGCACCCCTTAACTTATTTTGTTTCCAAGTTGCTGATTTACAGTATATTAGGAAGAGTGGAAAGTGGTCAAGGAAAAAAATAAGGCAATCAAGCTTATTAAATCAATTATGTAACATTTCTGTACACAGTACAACGTCAGTGAACTTAATTAGGGTGCCTCCTACCTCTTGCACAAATGAAATGCTTTGTGATAGGTATTCTTCCTCTTGAAAGGCTTTTTTAAGAAAACAAAATTAATTTTTAACTGTATACTAGATAATCTGAGATTGCAAAAGGAGCACCACGTAAGGGAGGTGTTCCCGTGCTGTGCAGCGGAAGAAGCCTTATAATTAAGTTTACTACGCTTTAATGTAGGGCTTATTCTGAGCTCAAGATACTCATAGACCTTTATCTGATTTCTGGGGTCTTATATCTCACTTCACCCTTTGTGTTGAGTTACTAAAAGTTTAGGGATGAAGACAGATTTACAGATTATTTTTAGAAGAAACTTTAGACTGTATGGTTTGCTTCCAGTCTCTTGAAGATTATTTGAATTCATCTGTGATTTATGTGGCTTATGCCCATACACATGGTTAGTCACAGCGATTCAAATATTTACTGTTAAGCTTGTAAATTCCAGCAGAGAGTGGTGGGAACAGAGAAAATCCAAACCTGTTTCTATGAGTGAGAGATTATGACCATAAAGCATTTATCTTTCAACTGTAATTCTGGGGAGTTTTGTATTTAGAGGCAGTACTCCGTGTGTGTGTGTGTGTGTGTGTGTGTGTGTGTGTGTGTGTGTGTTTGTAGTGGGGGCAGAATCAGAATTTTTTTTTTACTTCAAAAGACAGTAGAGGCTGGGCGCAGTGGCTCACACTTGTAATCGCAGCATTTTGGGAAGCTGAGGTGGGTGGATCACTTGAGGTCAGACCTTTGAGACCATCCTGGCCAACATAGTGAAACCCCATCTCTTCTAAAAATAAAAAAATTAAGTCTGCTGTGGTGGTGGTGCCTGTAGTCCCAGCTACTTGAGAGGCTGAGGCAGGAAAATCGCCTGAACCTATGAGGCAGAGGTTGTAGTGAGCCAAGATCGTGCCACTGCACTCCAGCCTGAGTGGCAGAGAGAGACTCTGTCTCAAAAAAAAAAAAGAAAAAAACAAATAGAACATCTAATACTATGAAAGGGAAGTGTGGTGGCAGTTTACAACCATAGAAACCAGCAAATAGAATAAAATACTAAAGACTAAACCTGAGTATTTCCATGTCTGTTAGTTAAGAGCATTAGTATTTATTAATTATCTTGATATATAGTGTGTCTGGCATTTAATATCGAAAGTATCTTTTTCTCTTGGTAGATCAGTTTATTGTATAATATGTAAATACAACTATGACATAAAAGTAAATGAACTTGTGTAGATTTGGGAACCTCCCCAAAATAGGACAGATGTTTTCCTGAAAGCTAGGTTTACTTATGTCAGCTATTTGAGGATTGTTTCTAAAAGGGTTTACAACTGAAACAACTTTCTAGGATTAAACCAAGTATAGATGGATTTATTTTTGTCAGGGTCTAAATCATCAACTTCCAAAACATAAGCAAGAATTGGCTCTAAACATTAACTGAGTGTAGCAGTGAAGACAAAGGTGTTAGTACCTGAGAATTAAAAGAAAAAGAAGGTGGTTTCGAGCTCTACTTCATACCAGAAATGATGTTTGTCATTTACTCATGTAAATGGCCTAGTGATTTAAATTAAATAATTTAATGTATTAAATTATCAACTAAATCAAAACAGTGATTAAAACAGTGATTTCAAAAATACATACATTTAAAAACCCAGATGCTAAGAAATGTCCAATGAATTAGGTAGAAACAACTTGGTGTTCACATCTCTGTATTTCGCTTCAGGTATGTCATGAGATACTTACGCTGAAATTCCACGTTTGGTTTCAGCTTTTCCTCTAGAAAACTACCCTGTTGCCAGTGGCAGTTACATGCCACATGACAGCATTCCAGGTACTACTGGAAAGAGGAAAATCTTGGAGCACAGTCCGTCTCTGAAGTGGTAATCTAATGAGATAAGAGAGACAGAAATATATCAAAGGAAGCTGATTCCTCTCCAAGCCGAGAGAGAAGTGTGGAGTTCACGGAAGGGAAAGATCTGAGAGGCAGAGGCTGGGTGGGGGGCCGTTTTCTCTGGCGGGTCCTGTGTCAGCCAGCAGGGTCATAGGGATGTGAGAGTTCCTCTGGAGCAGCAGTCTGGGGTTCTTCAGCGTCCTGGGGTTTCAGAGGCAATTGGGGACAGCTTTTTGATTCTGACACCCTGATCTCGAGACCCCAGATACCATGGAGATATAAAAAGTGGTGAGATTCAGGCTATATGTTAAAGAAATAAAAGGTTTGCTGATGAGTTGTGTGGAAGAGAGAGTGTAGTCAGTGATGACTACCAAGTTTTTGCTCATCCGTATCACCTGGGTAGGAGTAAAGGCGTAGTGAGGGGAGAGATTGAAAATAAAAACCAAGGTTCTGGACCACAGATCCAAACTGGTTCATCCTATCCACCCGTTATTTAGACATGCCACGATTTGCCTTGTTTCAGACCCTTGCCAAACAAAACACTATTCAGAGTTGGGACGCTAACTTTGTAACCGTTTTCTTTTCTTTTTTTTCTTTTCTTTTCTTTTCTTTTCTTTTCTTTTCTTTTCTTGAGATGGAGTCTTGCTCTGTCGCCCAGGCTGGAGTGCACTGGTACGATCTCGGCTCACTGCAACCTCTACCTCCTGGGTTCGATTCTCCTGCCTCAGCTTCCCAAATAGCTGGATCACAGGCATGCGCCACCACGCCTAGCTAATTTTTTTTTTTTTTTTTTTTGTATTTTTGGTAGAGACAGGGTTTAACCATATTGGACAGGCTGGTCTCAAACTCCTGACCTCAGGTGATCTACCCACCTTAGCCTCCCAAAGTGCTGGGATTACAGGCGTAAACCACCATGCCCGGCCTTTGTAACCATTTTTTAAATTCCTGGAGGGTTTACGTTTTGTAGCACACATCACAGCATAAGGGCTACACACCAGGTTCTGGAGGCAGACCACCCAACTTCTAGCTCTTCTTGATACTAGCGGTGTAACCTTAGCCGAGTTATTTAACCTGTGTCCCATTTCCACATGTGTAAAGTGAATATACTAATAGTATCCACCTCATAAAGTGGTGGTGAGATTTAAATGTAACCCGCAGCGAGCTCACGTAGATAGGGAGTGAATGATAGATGTTAGCCGTTACTTTCACTGTTTCTTACCAATTACCTGTATTGCTAAGCAGTTTCCTCTTCTAAGTGGACAAACTCTTTAAAAACACATTTTAATGATCTAGTGGACTAAGCATGTGATCCTCCCTATCCCTACTCCTGCACCAAATCTTAGAAATGATACACTTGTGTGTGTGTGTGTGTGTGTGTGTGTGTGTGTGTAGCAGAGACATAGGCCAGGCATGGTGGCTCACACCTGTAATCCCAGAACTTTGAGAGGCTGAGGCGGGTGGATCACTTGACGTCAGAAGTTTGAGACCAGCCCCGCCAACATGGTGAAACCCCCTCTCTACAAAAAAAAAAAAAAAAAGCCAGGTGTGGTGGCTCATGCCTGTAATCCCAGCTACTCCGGAAGCTGAGGCAGGAGAATCTCTTGAACCTGGTAGGCAGAGGTTGCAGTAAGCCGAGATTGCACCACTGCACTCCAGCCTGCACAGCAGAGCAAGGCTGTCTCAAAACAATACAAAACAAAAAAGAACAGAAAAATACATTGGCAAAGTTAAAACAAGAAAGGGAAGCCTTGGTGGATCTGAAACTAAGACATTTCTGAGAAAACGAAAACATACGGGATCATATTGAAGAGGGAAACTGCAGCCTAAAATGCTGCTAGCAAGCGTGGAAAAATACTACCATAAAAGGTGGGAGCTCTGCCAAAGAGCCTGTCATCGCTACAAGTGGTGGAATCCAGGAGCAGGAGGGGACTTATTGAGGCAACTTGCAAGGAGAGGACTTGGGGGGCCACAGGGGAGCAGCCAAGCCGGCAGATACCTGCCTAGCTCCATGTACACATGCGTCTCCGTCTCACCCTCCATTCTGGGCCAGAGAGAACACGTTTCCTGCAGTAGCGAGGATAAGAATACCAAGTCTGGAAGAGCAGCCATCCGGCCGTCTGCTCAGCAGCACCTCGTTTTCATCCCTAATGCTGGGAAAATCCTGTGCCTCTCCCTTTAGTGAGACCCACAAGCAGGCACGTCTGGCCGTCCAGCCAGGGGGTCTCCGTGCAAAGAGGATCACTCAACAGCGCAGGAAGAAAACAAATTCGGAGAACTCACCACTGAGGAAACAAGAGAACGCACCAAAGCTCCGTTTTTACAGTTTTAAGTATTGGAGCCACCCACCGGCCTAGGAAGACCCTAACAACTGTTGTACAAAGTCAGGCTGATGAGGGTTAGAGAATATTTTACATTTTTTGCACCCAAATTCAATTAGGCTGCCCAAGGACTGAACCCTAGGGAAAACACTTCATTTTGGTTTTCCCCAGAGGCTCTTTGTTTTATCACAAAGATGAATTTGATTCAAAGACACATAGTATAATCTTAATACGGATAAACCTTATTCACCAATGTATTCTCCTTCCTTTAACACTCGTCCTGAGACAATGAACCCAGAACCTGCCATCTGCTTGGATAGGAAGGTAGGGAAAAGTTATGCTCGGAATGACATATCTTACATGACATTTTTTGTTTTGTTTTGTTTTTTTGAGATGGAGTCTGGCTCTGTCACCCAGGCTGGAATACAGTGGTGTGATCTTGGCTCACTGCGACCTCTGCCTCCCCGGCATAAGCAATTCTCCTGCCTCAGCCTCCCAAGTAGCTGGGATTACAGGCACCCGCCACCACACCCAACTCATTTTTGTATTTTTAGTAGAGACAGAGTTTTACCATGTTGGTCAGGCTGGTCTTGAACTCCTGACCTCAAGTGATCTGCCTGCCTCAGCCTTCCAAAGTGTTGGGATTGCAGACGTGAGCCACTGTGCCCAGCTTACATGACATTTTGGATACCCACCTAGAACCCTGCATGGCCCATTGTGGACATTTATTCGAGTTGGAAAACTCTCTGATGGAGTCCAAATGGGCTCAATTATGCTGCAGCAGCGAACGACTCCCAAATCTCAGGGCTAACAACAAAGGTTTATTTCTCACTACGTCACAGATTGGCTGTGACTTTACTGGAGTATTGTCTCAGGAATCTGGGCTATCAGTAGCACTGTCCGTCTTCTGGCAGACTGGGGAACAAGCATGGAGGCCTCGATGGTGGCTGTTAGATCTCCTACCTGGAGGTCACACGCTCCTCCTCTACTCCCCTTTCATTGCCGGAGCAAGTCACACAGCCACGGCTGATCTCAAGACATGAGGGAAAGTGAATGCCAGCAAGACTGTCGATCACCCGTCTTTATACAACTCTTCCCTTATTTCTCTCCTGCTCCTGAAACTCATGTACAGTACTTGACTTTTTTCTGATGTAAATACTGTGTGGCCCAGGAGTGGTGGCTCACGCCTGTATTCCCAGCACTTTCGGAGGCAGAGGCAGGTGGATCCCTGGAGAGCAGGAGTTCAAGATCAGCCTAGGCAATATGATAAGCCTCATCTCTGTAAAAATACAAAAAGTAGCCAAATGTGGTGCTGCGGGCTTGTGGTCCCAGCTACTCCAGAGGCTGAGGTGGGAGGATCGCTGAAGCCCAGGAGGCAGAGATTGCAGTGAGCCAAGATTTCACCACTGCACTCCAGCCTGGGTGGCAGAGCCAGACCCCATCTTAAAATTAAAAAAAAAAAATCTATATCATGTACCCCCAGATATGATGTACTGAAAAGCACACCATTTCCATAATATTCTTACCAAAAATGCATACCTTCATCTAATCCTGCACCCTTGATCTCCCTGGGCTTACGGGATCCTCCTACCTCAGCCTCCCTAGTAGCTGGGACTACAGGCACGCACCACCATGCCTGGCTAATTTTTTTTTTTTTTTTGTAGAGACGGGGTTTCACCATGATGCCCAGGCTTAGGAGAATGCTTTAAAACCTCACAAATAAATAAGGAAAAGATAAAAGGCCCAAGAGAGAAATAGCAAAATATATAAACAGGCAATTTCTAAATAAAAACCCATAAGTGGCAAATAGAGAGTGTGGGAAGGGGCATTATTCTCATTAGTAATCAAATAAATGAAATTTAAATATCAATATCATACTTTATATTACCTACAAATTTGGCAAAGATCTGTAAAAATTATAACACCCAGTGTTTCTAAGAAATTATAAGGCCGGGCGCGGTGGCTCAAGGCTGTAATCCCAGCACTTTGGGAGGCCGAGACGGGTGGATCATGAGGTCAGGAGATCGAGACCATCCTGGCTAACATGGTGAAATCCCGTCTCTACTAAAAAATAACAAAAAACTAGCCGGGCGATGTGGCGGACGCCTGTAGTCCCAGCTACTCGGGAGGCTGAGGCAGGAGAATGGCGTGAACCCGGGAGGCGGAGCTTGCAGTGAGCTGAGATCCGGCCACTGCACTCCAGCCTGGGCGACAGAGCAAGACTCCGTCTCAAAAAAAAAAAAAAAAGAAAGAAATTATAATACCCAGGTAGTACATATGAAAATGATCACTCTCATACATTTTAGGTGGGAGTGTAAGTAGTTGGTCTGAACCTTCTAAAATGTAATTTGGTAGTAAATATTAAAAGCCTTCTATAATGTTATGATATAATAAGAAATATATTGGGAGGCCAAGCCAGGCAGATTGCTTGAGCCCAGGAGTTTGAGACCAGCCTGGGAAACATGGCAAAACCCTATCTCTACATAAATACAAAAAATTAGCCAGGTATGGTGGCACATGCCTGTGGTCCCAGCTACCTAGGAAGCTGAGGTGGCAGAATCACCTAAGCCTTGAGGTAGAGGCTGCAGTGAGCCATGATCATGCCACTGTGTTCCAGCCTGGGTGACAAGAGTGAGACCCTGTCTTAAAAAAAAAAAAAAAAAAAAAAAAATTTGGTTGCTACCCTCATTTCCTGGCACACAGCTCCTAACATCTTTGAGGTCTCTTAGGTCAGCAGTCCCCAATCTTTTTGGCATCGGGGACTGGTTTTGTGGAAGACAGTTTTTCCATGGACAGGGAGGCGGGGGATGGTTTGGGGATGAAACTGTTCCACCTCAGATCATCAGGCATTAGATTCTCATAGATCTCTAGATCCCTTGCACGTGCAATTCACAATAGAGCTTGTGATCCTGTGAGAGTCTGATGCCACCACTAACCTAACAGGAGGTGGAGCTCAGGTAGTAATGCTCACTCATCAGCTGCTTACCTCCTGCTCTGCTGCCCGGTTCCTAACAGGCCACAGACTGATACTGGCCTCTGGCCTGGGGGTTGTGGGGCTTGGGGGTTGGGGACCCCTGCCTTACATGGTAAATGACCTTCTGTTCCTGAGTTGTATCCCTTAGGGTAAACAGGTAATAAAGTAAAGCACTTTCCTGTGTTCTGTGAGCTGCTCTAGCAAATGGTCAAATCCAAGAAGGGGGTTGTGAGAACCTCTGATTTGTAGCCAAGTCAGACAGACATTGTGGGTTTTCTGGGGACCTGCTACTTGTGATTGCATCTGAAGGGAGGGACAATCTTTTGGGACTGGGCCCTCACCCTGTGGGATCTGATGCTAACTCCAGGTAGTCAGTATCAGACATGAACTGAATTATAGGACACTCAGCTGGTGCTGGAGAATTGGTCAGGATGGGGGAGAAAAAAAACCATACATTTGGTGATTAGAGGTATTGAGAGATGTGTGACTAGAGGAAAAAAAATGGTTTGTTTTCCCTATACACCTTCAAAATATGCATACCATTTGACCTACTAACTCCCTGTATTGTAATCCTAGGGAATTAGTCACAGACAGAAGATTGTCATCACTTTACTAATTATGGTATTGAAAAATCAAAAGAATCTGAAGGCCAGGTGTGGTGGCTCAGGCCTGTAATCCCAGTGCTTTGGGAGTTGGAGGCGGGAGGATCACTTGAGGCCAAGAGTTTCAGACCAGCCTGGACAAAATAGTGAGACCCTGTTTCTACAAAAAATGTTAAAAATCTGAAAGTTAGCAGAAGATCAATTAAATCAACTATGACTGTATTAGGTGGTTATTAAAAATTACATTGTAGAAAAATGCTTATAGACATAAAGTTTAAAAAGCAGGCTACAAAATAGAAATTAATGTGAATCTACTGTTTGGGAAAACAAAATATATATGTATATAGTTTGTAAGAACAAAATATATATGTATATAGTTTGTAAAAACAAAATATATATATTTTTTGTTTGTTTGTTTCATTTTGGTTGGTTGTTTTTTTTGAGATGGAGTCTTGCTCTGTCTTCCAGGCTGCAGAGCAGCGGCAGAATCTTGGCTCACTGCAACCTCTGCCTCTTGGGTTCAAGTGATTCTCCTGCCTCAGATTCCTAAGTAGCTGGGATTACAGGTGCCGGCCACCACACCTGGCTAATTTTTGTATTTTTAGTAGAGACCAGGTTGGCCAGGCTGGTCTTGAATTCCTGACCTCAAGTGATCCAACTGCCTTGGCCTTCCAAAGTGCTGGGATTACGGGTGTGAGCCACCGTGCCTGGCCAGAAAAACATAAATATATTAATATATGTACATACAGATACATATGTACATGTGGAAAAAGCTGGAAGGTTATTGTATTAATTTACCAGGGCTGCAATAACAAAGTACCGCAGACTGGGTAGTTTAAACAACAGACATTTATTTTCTCACTGTTGGAGGCTGAAAGTCCAACAGTAAGGTGTCAGCAGGTTCAGTTTTTTTCTGAGATCTCCTGAAGGAGTGGCCTGCCCCTCCACACCTGTGGGTATATCTTGTCAGGTGGGACAAGAGACTGAGAAAAGAAATAAGACGCAGAGACAAAGTATAGAGAAAGAACAGTGGGCCCAGGAGACCAGCGCTCAGCATACGGAGGACCTGCACTGGCACCGGTTTCTGAGTTTCCTCAGTATTTATTAATTACTATTTTCACTATCTCAGCAAGAGGAATGCGGCAGGAAGGCAGGGTGATAGTGGGGAGAAGGTTAGCAAGAAAACATGCGAGCAAAGGAATCTGTGTCACAAATAAGTTCAGGGGAAGGTACTATGCCTGGATGTGCACGTAAGCCAGATTTATGCTTCTCTCCACCCAAACATCTCAGTGGAGTAAAGAACAACAAAGCAGCATTGCTGCCAACATGTCTCGCCTCCCGCCACAGGGTGGTTTTTCTCCTGTCTCAGAACTGAACAAACATACAATAGGATTTTATACGGAGACATTCAGTTCCCAGGGGCGGGCAGGAGGAAGAGGCCTTCCTCTTATCTCAACTGCAAGAGGCTTTCCTCTTTCACTAGTCCTCCTCAGCACAGACCCTTCACAGGTGTCGGGCTGGGGGGACGGTCAGGTCTTTCCCATCCCATAAGGCCATATTTCAGACGATCACATGGGGAGAAACCTCCTTGGACAATACCCAGCTTTCCAGGGCAGAGGTCCCTGGGCTTTCCGCAGTGCATTGTGCCCCTGGTTTACCCAGACTGGAGAATGGCGATGACTTTTACCAAGCATACTGCCTGTAAACATTTTGTAAACAAGGCACATCCTGCACAGCCCTAGATCCCTTAAACCTTGATTCCATACAAAATATGTTTTTGTGAGCTCAAGGTTGGGGCAAAGTTACAGATTAATAGCATCTCAGAGCAAAGCAATTGTTCAGGGTACAGTTCAAAATGGAGTTTGTTATGTCTTCCCTTTCTGCATAGACACAGTAACTGTCCTATCTCTCTTTTCCCTACAGTCTCCCTCCTTGGCTTGCAGATGGTCCATTCTCCCTGTGTCCTCACACAGAAGTGTTGGGATTATAGGTGTGAGCTGCCACTGCACCCTATCTAGTTTTTTTATATAAACTTTACAATTCACTTGTCAATTTCTATTTTGTGTCTGTGTCCCGATTGTCTGATTTTAGAGGGATGCCAGTCATTTTGGATGACAGTCCATGCTAATGACCTCATTTAATTTTAATTACATCTTTAAAGCCCTTTCTCCAAATACAGTCACATTCTGAGGTACTGGGGTTACGATATGAATTTTAGGGGAATACTACTCAGCCCATAACAGCTATATACAAAAATATTAACTAGATATTTGTTAAAATATGGAGAATTTCTTAACGATTTTTTATAAAAAAGCTTTTAAGTCGGGCCTGGTGGCTCATGTCTATAATCCCAGCACTCTGGGAGGCCGAGGCAGGCAGATCACTTCAGGACAGGAGTTCAGAGCCAGCCTGGCCAACATGGCAAAATGCCATCTCTACTAAAAATACAAAAACCAGCAGAGTGTGGTGGCGTATGCCTGTAATCCCAGCTACTAGGGAGACTGAGGAAGGAGAATTGTTTGAACCTGGAAGGCAGAGGTTGCAGTGAGCCGAGATCGTGCCACTGCACTTCAGACTGGGCAACAGAGTGAGACTCCATCTCTAAATAAATAAATAAATAAATAAATGTGTGTTTTTAATGCTGCACATTAAACAACCTCAAATAAAATAATAAAATTAGAGTTGATTATCATTATTACTAATAATTTTTGCCCCAAGCAAGTTTCTGAAAAGGGTCCAAATAGCTCATCCCTTTGAAGCAGATTCTGAGTTGGAAAATCTGTTAACAGTTGCTTCCTCCATAACAAACATAAAAGAACAGCATGGATCCAGATCTCCTCCAGCCATTTGGGGAAAAATAGAAGAATAAGAACTATCATAAGACTGCACGTGCATAAGATGTTACATGATATTCTTTTAGTTGTAAAATATAAAGAGGGCAAAATATAAATGGTCACTTAATAAGTTGTATGTATTTGTATATGTGTACATATATACATATATATATGTATTTTTTTTAAGTCTGGTAACAAAATACATGACACGAAATCTACCATCTTTGTTTAATTTTGTTTCTGAGACAGATTCTTCTCGATTCCCTTACCTCCAGGGTTCTGTGTTTCATCTACATATTGTGTTTTGGGTGTTTTGCTGTTTATTGTTTTTGTGTTTTTTTGTTTTTGTTTTCGTTTTTGTTTGAGACAGAGTCTCACTCTGTTGCCCAGGCTGGAGTGCAGTGGTGCCATCTCAGTTCACTGCAACTTTGGCCTCCTGGGTTCAAGCGATTCTCCTGCCTCAGCCTCCCGAGTAGCTGGGATTACAGGCACCCGCCACCACCCCCGGCTAATTTTTTGTATTTTCAGTAGAGACGGGGTTTCGCCATGTTGGCCAGGCTGGTCTTGAACTCCTGAGCTCAAGTGATCCGCCCACCTCAGCCTCCCAAGGTGCTGGGATTACAGGTGTGAACCATCATGCCCAGCCTAGATATTGTTAATAAGATAAACTCATGAAATGACTTGGACACCTGAAGGAAAGCAAAAGACATCCTTCCTCTGCCAGCAGTGGTATGTGGGCTTTGGTATAGTTTTTCTGGGGCTGACAAGACTCCGTTGCACTGCTTTTTACTCGATGCGAGGATATTTGATTCTGGCAGTGGTTTCTTGGCCTCTGGATGGCAGTAGAAATTCCTGAGCTCTGGATTAGGGGTGTGGGGACTAACAGGAAAGCTGGTGGACAGCTCCTTACCTTCTGCTCCCCCAAGCATTCCAGTGATTCCTTTTTTGTTTTATTTTTATCTTTAAAAACAATTAGGCCAGCACAGTGGCTCACCCCTGTAATCCCAGCACTTTGGGAGGCCAAAGCGAGCGAATCACTTGAGGTCAGGAGTTCGAGACCAGCCTGGTCAACATGGTAAAACCCCATCTCTACTAAAAATACAAAAAATTAGTTGTACATGGTGGCACGTGCCTGTAATCTCACCTACTCGAGAGGCTGAGGCAGGAGAATCACTTGAACCCGGGAGGCAGAGGTTGCAGTGAGCCAAGATCATGCCATTGCACTCCAGCCTGGGCGACAGAGCAAGACTCCCTCTCAAAAACAAACAAACAAACAAAAAAGACACAAAAAATTAACTTTAGTTGTCAAGGTAATTCAGTGTGGAAGGAATCATCTCTTCAAGATGATTCTGCTGGAATAACTGGATATCCACATGCAAAAGAATGAAATTGGATCCGTACTTCACTCTATATTCAAAAATTCGCTCAAAATTTTTATGTAGAGACAAGGTGTCACTATGTTGACCAGGCTGGTCTCAAACTCCTGTCCTCAAGCAATCCTCCCACCTCAGCCTCCCAAAGTACTGGGATTATGGGCGGGTGCCACTTCACCCAGTCTAGCATTGTTATATAAACTTTAGAATTAGCTTGTCAATTTCTATTTTAAAAAACTTTTGGGAGGGCCGGACACAGTGGCTCATGCCTGTAATCCCAACACTTTGGGAGGCCAAGACGGGTGGATCACTTGAAGTTGGAAGTTCAAAATCAGCCTGGCCACCATGGTGAAACTCCGTCTCTACTAAAAATACAAAAAAAAAAAAAAAAAAAAAATTTAGCCAGGTGTGGTGGTGCATGCCTGTAATCCCAGCTACTCGGGAGGCTGAGGCAGGAGAATCCCTTGAACCTAGGAGGCGGAGGTTGCAGTGAACTGAGATCGTGCCACTGCACTGCAGCATGGGCAACAATGCAAGACTCCCTCTCAAAAAAAACTTCTGGGAGTTTGATTGGGATTGCACTGAAGCTATAGATCAATTTGGGGAGAATGAATCTTAACAATTGTAACAGTTATCTATTGCAGCATAACGAACCACCCAGAACCTATTGACTTAAACCAATAATCATTTGTTCAGCTCACAAATCTGTAATTTGGTCCGGACTTAACAGTAAGAGTTTGTCTGTTCCACATGGTGTCAGCTGGGGTTTGGTGGATCATCTCCCAAGATGGTTCACTTACATAGCTGGCAACTGGTGCTGGATGTCTAAATGGGAGATCAGCTAGTATGAAGGCCGGGGGTCTCTGCTCCTCTCCATATAAAACTCTGCCCCTCCATGGCAATGTGGCTTTCTTACATCCATTCCAAGAGTGTGAATCATCCCAAGAAAACCAGTCAGAAGTGTGTGGACATTTTATGACCTACCTTAGAATTCACAAAGCATCACTTCTGCCATACTCTAGTGGTCAACTCAGTTGTGTAAATGTCCCTCCAGGTTCAAGGGGAATGACCATAGACCATTCAATGGGAACAGTGTTAATGTTACATTGTAAGAAAAGCATATGGGAAGGAATATATTATGGTGTCCATCTCTGGAAAATGCAATCTGCCACAACAATATTGAGTATTTCAATCAATGAACATGGTATATCTCTCAATTTATTGAGGTTTGCAACATCTCTCAGCAGTGTTTCATAGTTTTCCATGTATAGATCTTGCAGTCATTTACTACATTTATTCCTAAATATGTCAGGTTTTCTGATGTCGTACTAGCATTCCTCTCTCTTTTGCTCTCTCTCTCACTCACACACACATACATATACACACATACAAACTTCAAGTACGAAGTTTGTTTGCATGGTTCCCATGTCTATCCTTATTCCTGCTTAGGAAGCTCTATCCAGACCTATAATTTATTCATTTAGTCAAACAATAAATAACATAATTTCAACCAATGAAAAGTAAATGAACCAAATAGAGCAGAGTGAGGAGATGGGAATGATGGCATGGGAATGGGATTTATTTTAGACAAGGTGTTCCTCTCTGGCAAGCTGTCATTTGAACAGAGACATTAATGATGTAAAGAAGCAGCGTCTCTCTCCTTGGAGATCTGGGTGAGAACATTCTGGATAGAAGGACCAGCAATTTCAAAGGCTCAAAGAGAGGAATATGCTTTTTTTTTTCTTTCTTTTTTCCAGAAGATAGCAAGGCCATTGTACCTGTGCAGTGAAGAAGAAACTACCAAAACACAAAGTTGGTAAGATTGGTAGTCTCACACTGTCAACTGTCTCTTATAACCTAATCTCAGAGGTGACATACCATCACTTCTGTCATGTAATATTCATCACACAGACCAACCTTGATTCAATGTGGGATGATGAGAATGCCAGAAGAGGGGATGGGTCACTGGGGCCACAGTTATTTTTTTTGCAGTTTTTGATCTTTTCATTAGGTATTGGGGAATGGAAATTCCTGTACCTGACTTCCCTCTTCCTTATCTACCCAGTAGTCTCTTGCATACTTGCTTTCATATAAATTTTCAAACCTATACAAAAATAGAAGAATATATTAAACTCCCCATCAACCAGTTTCAACAATTCTCAACACGTGGCTGTTCTGTTTCATCCATGTATTCTCCATTCTCTCTAACTCAGATTATTTTAAAGCAAATCCAAGACATATCACTTAATCTGTGAGTATCTCTAAAATGTGACCCTTCCTTATTCTTAAGAAAAAAAAATATGATTATTACACCTGAAAAAGTTAAAAATAAAGCTTTACTATCCAGTTACTGTTTAAATTTCCCTATAGTATCCTTTCAAAGTTGGTTCATTTGGATCAAGATCTAAACAAAGTCCATATATAATTCATATATATAGTTTATTATATAGTTATTTACATAACTATATAAACAGAAAAAATTATAAAAATAAAATGTACTTAGGGTCAGCTGCACATTTAAGAAATGGGGAGGAAATTACCTTTGCTTTTCTCTTCAATCCTAAACAACATGTTCCCTTGAATTCAGGTCATTACCATGAGTGTCACCCATTAGGAGTTAACATAATGTTCTTTCTACAGGGAAATGTCATCTAAGCTCTAAACAATTTAGAAGCAAAGTTGTGGTAAGCATTCTTTTCGTAAGTTGAGAATGCCAGAAAACATCACCTCACATGTCCTCAGGCTAATGAATCCACCTAAGGCACTAGATGTAACATACCCAGATTGGCCATGAAACTAAATCAAAGTATCACTTGAATCTTATGAACTGCACAAAATTCCCCGCAAGGAAAACATACATACATAATTATCTCACTTGTTGTAGCTTAAAAGGTGTTTCTGAAGAAAACGGTGCAGCAAGAACCAAGCAAGACAAAAATACTTCCCTAGAAATAATCTGGTATCTCTAGCTGTTGTTATGATTGTTCCTGGAAACGAGCCAAAGGAGATCAATAACTATTTGACGGTTATGAGCTGCCAAATATAGACTAAGAAATTAAACCTACTATTCAGGAAAGAAAGAGTCAGAGAAGTTAACAGTGTTTTCTTAGTAGGAGAGAACTATTGTCGACTCTCAGCTTTTTGGTGAGCCACAAAAATATCACTTTGTTCTTTTTATACAATAGAAAACAAATGGAAGGAACGTAATAGGAAATGCCGGCTGTTTATAGAGAACCTTGAGCACTCAGCAGAATTTCTTCCATTGCTTTCTATAAAATTCTTGCTGGATGAATAGAGGCAGGTTGGGAGATGGGTGCCTTACTTTTTCTGCTTAATGTGTTGAAAAATTAATAGAGCACTTATACAATCATAATGCCTTCATTTTTAAAATTAAATACTCTAAAAGGAATATTTTATCCACATCCTGTTTTGGTGTACTAGGAAACTTGGGGCCCCGAGGGAATTGCTTGGGTTGCCCAGTTGGCCTGTGCTAGAACTGGGACAGAGCCAGAACTCCTGCCTAGAGGAAATGGATTCAGACTGTTTCCCCATGAGATGGCTTTGCCAACATCGGAATCAGCCATTATCAGGAAGAAAATGCTAAAGTAGTCATGGGTCATTTTACTCTATCATTTCCTTTGAAATGCTTTGGAACTAGATGCATTTAGACATTTGGAAAAAGCTCACATAAAATATAATCACTATCCCTTCACCTGTTAGTACTGAGCTCTTAGACTATGGAGAATCAAATTTCCTGAACCATCTCCTATGTTATAAATCTGTGAAGAATCTGTTGTAAGTGACTTGAATGTACTATCTAATAGTTGGCGTTCTAATCAGGATAATTACTAATGATTGCAATTGGTCATTGCAATGGCCATAATCTATGGGTCTTTATGATATGTCTACGAATGTGGTGGTCAAATCAGTTCTTTCACATCCACTGGACCTGCTTCACCATCAAAATCAATATGCTCCTCATCAATTCATCCTTCTTCCCCCATCACCCAGCTATGGCAGGCAACTGCCAGGACCTTTCAGGTGACCAGAGAGAGGGCTCATCACCTGCAGAAGGGAGATCACATAGGCTGAGTGGCATCCTCTGGGCAGAGGTAGAACACGACCTCTTGGCAGTTTTCTGGTTTGAGTCATTTCCTAATGCCTGTCAATATGAATTCCTCGAACTCCCCATCTGGGTGCCTCTAACTTAGTCCATTTTTTACTGTTGTAAGAGAATACCTGAGACTGGGTAATTTATAAAGAACAGAGGTATATTTCTTACAGTTCTGAAGGCTGGAAAGTCCAAGGTCCAGGAGCCCACATCTGGCAAAGGCCTTCTTGTTACACCATCCCATGGCAGAAGGTGGAAAGGCAGGAGAGCACGTATGAGAGAGAATAAGAGATCGAACTTGCAATCGGGTGTGGTGGCTCACGCCTGTTATCCCAACACTTTAGGAGGCCAAGGTGAGTGGATCGCCTGGGGTCAGGAGTTTGAGACCAGCCTGGCCAACATGGTGAAACCCCATCTCTACTAAAAATACAAAAATTAGCCTGGTGTAGTGGCGTGTGCCTGTAGTCCCAGCTACTAGGGAGGTTGAGGCAGGAGAATCACTTGAACCCAGGAGACAGAGGTTGCAGTGAGCTGAGATCGAGCCAGTGCACTCCAGCCTGGGTGACAGAGTGAGACCCCGCCTCAAAAAAAAAAAAAAAAAAGGAAACTAAAAATATAATTTTTTAAAAAAAGAGATGGAACTTGCAGCCTCAAGCCCTTTTATAATCAACATTAATCCTTGCATAAGAGTGGAATTCTTATGACCTAAATATAGTCATGCTCCTCATAATGACGTTTCAGTCAATGACAGATCACATATATGACAGTGGTCCCATAAGATAATAATGCAGCTTAAAAATCCCTATTGCCTAGTGATGTAGCTGCTGTGTTAGAACTGCGTTATCCAGTATGGCAACATGCTGTGGGGGTTTGCAGCCTAGGAACGATAGGCTATACTAGAGGTCCCCAACCTTTTTGGCATCAGGGACCGGTTTTGTGAAAGACAATTTTCCACGGACTAGGTGGTGGATGGGGGATGGTTCGAAATGATTCAAGTGCATTATATTTATTGTGCACTTTATTTTTATTATGGTTACATTGTAATATATAATGAAATGATTATACAACTCACCATAATGTAGAATCAGTGGGAACCCTGGGCTTGTTTTCCTGCAACTAGACGGTCCCCTCTGGGGGTGATGGGAGACAGTGACAGATCATCAGGCATTAGATTCTCATAAGGAGAACAGTTCACAACGGTTCACAATAGGGTTCACACTCCTATGAGAATCTAATGCTGCCACCGATCTGACAGGAGGCAGAGCTCAGGCAGTAATGTGAGCGATGGGGAGTGGCAATAAATACAGATGAAGCTTCAATTACTTGCCTGCCACTCACCTCCTGTTGTGTGGCCCAGTTCCTAACAGGCCATGGATCAGTACTAGGGGTCAGAGACCCCTAGGTTATACCATATAGCCTAGGTGTGTAGTAGGCTAGACCATCCAGCTTTGTGTAAGGCCACTTTATGATGTTCATACAATGACAAAATAGCCTAACAATGCATCTTTCAGAATGTATCCCCGTATTAAGTGACACATGACTGTACCTTCCATTAGGCCCCACCTCCCAACACTGCTGCACTGAGGATTAAGTTTCCAACATTTGAACTTTAGGGAACACATTCAAAGCATACCAGCCTCCTTTTCCAAGTTCTCATGGAATTGATGAATCCAGTATAGATGGATCAACAGACTGAATGTATATCAGTGAAGTTTTCCTGTGGTTTGCTTTATGAAAATACATGAATAGAAAAAGGCCAAGGTGTCTCTACTAAAAAAAATAACTACAAAAAACTAGCCGGGCGAGGTGGCGGGCGTCTGTAGTCCCAGCTACTTGGGAGGCTGAGGCGGGAGAATGACGAAAACCCGGGAGGCGGAGCTTGCAGTGAGCTGAGATCCGGCCACTGCACTCCAGCCTGGGCGACAGAGCGAGACTCTGTCTCAAAAAAAAAAAGAAAAAGGCCAAGGTTGGATTGTCCCCTTTGGAGAAGTTTAACTACTGGAGTGGATCACTAAACCTGGGACATATATTAAAGCCACTGGCTGACTGTTGATCACAACAACTGTCTACAGATTAAGAAGGAGGCCAGTGCAGCTTAGTAGCTGCTATGATTCAGAAGGATGGGGCTGCATTATGAGGGTAGATTATTCAGAATAATAGGTTGACAGGCCAGACCAGCACTATGGGAGGCTGAGGTGGGAGGATCACTTGAGGCCAAAAGTTCAAGACCAGCCTGGCCAACATGGCAAATCCCCATCTGTACTAAAAATACAAAAAAAAAAAAAAAAGAGCTGGACATGGTGGCTCATGCCTATAATCTGAGCTACTTGGGAGTCTGAGGCATGAGAATCACTTGAACCCGGGAGGCAGAGGTTGCAGTGAGCCGACATGGCACCACTGTACTCCAGCCTGGGTGACAGAGTGAAACTGTGTCTCAGAAAAAGAAAAAAAAGAAAAAACAAAATAATATGCTGACAGATTACCTGAGTTCTCGTGACACTTCCTAGGTGATGATGCCATTTCAGTCTATAAATAATGAAGGCTATAGTTTCTTGCTGCTCTTAGAAAGGCTTATGCTATAGCTTTCTGCTAAACATTTTCTTATTAAGCTTTGCCAGCATCCTGAGTTGGTTTTCATGGCTTAGCTTACCCTCCTCTTAGGGATTTCTTAATCACCAAACTCTCAGACACTATTTTCAAACAAATGAATGAGGCCCCCTGCCTGGGGACCTGAAAGAGCTTCCAAACCTCTCAGAGTGATTTGGCTGATAAAAGTGGGAGGCCAGAGGTCAGGAGGCATGTGCCTACTGGGCGCTGTTTCCATGGGTTACTGAGCTCTAGTACTTGGTCCACAGAATTTAGTTCACTTGTCCAGGGTTACTTCCTGCAAGACAGAGACAGCTGGCCCCATCCTTGCATTTGTAAGGATAGGCACAATTCGTCAAAATACTATTCTATACTTGGGAGGCAGACATGGCAGGATTGCTTGAACCCAGGAGTTCAAGGCTGCAGTGAGCTCTGATTGTGCCACTGCATGCCAGCCTAGGTGACAGAGTGAGACCCTGTCTCAAAAAATATATATATATACACACACAGTCTCTCTCTCTCTCTCTCTCTACATATATATATATATTTGCATTCTGTAGAGAATGATTCATTCTCATATATATATATATATATATTCTGCTTGGGCCAATAAATGGGCCAGAACAAGACAGAAAGCAGGGGTAACCTGAGGGTTACTTCTAGATCAAGCAAGAGAAGGAAAACATCAAATCCAGATCTGGAAGTGAGGTTAGAGCACATTAACGAGAGGATATTCCAGAAGGGTAGTGGTTGAATTTTTTTAAAAGAGAGGGTGGGGTGTTAATAAGCAGGTACTACCAGTCATGTGGCAAAGGGAATTCAGGAGCAATGGGCAGCGTCTTGGAAGTGACAGAATGGATAATGAAGGATAGGGAAACTGCTGCCAAATGGGAGGGAGCAGCGGGGGCAGGAGTTGGGAAGTGAACAAGTTAAGACCTAACAAAAGAAACAGAACTGGAAGGAGACACCTCCTCTCTGTTCTCTGCCCATCTTGGATCCGGGCTGTACTCTGGGCAGACAGATGGCTCCGGTCTACATCTTTGGCTCCAACTTCTTTCCTTAGATCAATTCCCACAAATCACTTTCTACTGTCCAGAGAAATGTTCTTTCTACTACTGTCCAGAGAAATGAATCATTCTCTACAGAATGCAAATAGAAAAAGAAGGAAGCAAACGTTCTGGTTTAACCAATCAGAGGAGTAGAAATTACCCCTGGCCACCAGTGGGGAGATAGATTTGGAGGCCAGATTGCATTTCAAAAGGCTTTGTTAACCAAGTTCTTTTTTAAATTTAACATTCCTTCATGAGCATTTCCCTAATCATGAAGAATAGTCACTTAAAAAAATTACGTGGCTGGACACGGTGGCTCATGGCTGTAATCTCAGCACTTTGGAAGGCCAAGGAGGTTGGATCGCTTGAGCTCACGAATTTGAGACCAACCTGGGCAACATGGCAAAACCCTGTCTGTACAAAAAATACAAAAAATTAGTCGGACATGGTTGTGTGCTCCTGTAGTCCCAGCTACTTGGGAGGCTCAGGTGGGAGGTTTGCTTGAGCCCAGGAGGCAGAGGTTGCGGTGAGCCGAGATCATGCCACTGCATTCCAGCCTGGGTGACAGAGCCAGACCCTGTTTCAAAAAAAAAAAAATACTGAAGTGTAACATATATATGGACACACATCTAAAGTGTACCTCTCAAAGGATTTTCATCAATTGGACACACCCATAGACAGCTCCTCAGAAGTGACCCTATAAAAATCACTCTTTTTTTCTTTTTTTGAGACAGAGTCTGAAACTATTTTTTGAGACAGAGTCTCTTTGACTATTCCCAACTCTGGGAAACCCCGTTTATCTACTTTGTCTCCTCTGGGCTACTGAGTATGGTGAGAGAAAGTATAGAACCCTTCTGGGTAAGGTCACTACAAGTTTTGGGGTTTTGTGTGTGTGTTTTTTAATAGAGATGGCATCTCCCTATGTTGCCCAGGCAGGTCTCAAACTCGAGGGCTCAAGAGCTCCTCCCGCTTCAGCCTCCCAAAGTGCTGAGATTACAGACGTGAGCCACTGCGCCCTACCAAGGCCACTACAAATCCTTGCCGTCTCTGTACATCAAGACCCTCACTGCTTGTCCCGTTATGTTCTGAGTGCTAAGATTGGGCGTGCTGTTTGCCTTCATGTTAATCAGTGACATTGACCTATAACTTTCTAAGTTATCTATAACTTCTAACTTAGTATTATCTTTGTGAAGTTTTACCGATTAAAAGTGTATTAGTCTGTTCTTGTAGTGCTATAAAGAACTACCTGAGGCCGGGAGTGGTGGCTCACACCTGTAATCCCAGCACTTCAGGAGGCCAAGGTGGACAGATCACTTGAGGTCAGGAGTTCAAGACTAGCCTGGCCAACATGGTGAAACCCTGTCTCTACTAAAAATACAAAAATTAGCTGGGCATGGTGGCATGTGCCTGTAGTCCCAGCTACTCAGGAGGCTGAGGCAGGAGAATCATTTGAACCTGGGAGGCAGAGGTTGAAATGAGCTGAGATCACACCACTGCACTCCAGCCTGGGTGACAGAGCAAGACCCTGTCTCCCACAAAAAAGAAAAAAAGAAAAAAAAGAACTACCTGAGACTGGGTAATTAACAAAGAAAAGAGGTTTAATTGGCTCACAGTTTCACAGGCTGTACAGGAAGCATGGCTGGGGAGGCCTCAGGCAACTTAAAATCCTGGCGGAAGGTGAAGAGGCAGGAGGCACGTTTTACATGGCTGGAGCAGGAGGAAGAGAAAGAGCGGGAAGGTGCTACATACTTTTATAAACAACCAGATCTTGTGAGAACTCACTCACTATTATGAGAACAGCAAGGGGGAAATCCACCCCCATGATTTAATCACCTCCCACCAGGCCCCTCTTCCAACACTGGGGATTACAATTCGATGTGAGATTTGGGTGGGGACACAGACCCAAACCATATCAAAAAGCTTATTTGCAATTTTGTATTTTGAAAAGGGTGAGAAGGATTGGTTTGGAATACTCAAGCTGAGATACCTGTACAATATTTCATATGGTGGGATAGACGTCACCCTAGATAAGCAGATGGTTTTACACAGTACACAAATAAAGAGGTTTTTGTTTTTGTTTTTGTTTTTTTTTTTTTTGAACAAGAATGTGTCTCTTTTAGTGAGTACTGGAGTAAAATAGAATTACTACACCAAACCCAATTTTCATCACTGCCATTGCTTAGAAGCAGGGTAAGTTTTATAAGTAAGTTAAAGTTGATCGAAGAAAAATGGTAATTGCGTAACAGTACAGGTGACCTGCAGATGTGGCAGTAATTTGTAAGTGCTAGTTAAATGACATTGCTACTGCATAATTTGGAAGTCCTGATACTTTTCTCTTGCGTATTTTAAATTCTAACAGGAAGAAACAGAGGGAGTTATTTAGGATATGCCAAGAAAAAAAAGAATCAAATCCACCCTCAAAGTCACATTAAAATAGTGTTTACTTCCTGTTATTGATCTCTTTGTAAGACATGTTTATGAGTCAGCTTTGTATTTAACAATTATGTGAATAGTTATCATGTGGATTTTTACTTTATTAACATATCTCTGGGAATAATATCAGCCATTTATTTTTAGGACAATTTTTTTTCAAATTTTCGAAAAAAATTTTTTTTTTTTTTGAGATAGAGTCTTGCTCTGTTGCCCAGGCTGGAGTGTGATGGTGTGATCTCGGCTCACTGCAACCTCCACACCCCGGATTCAAGCAATTCTCCTGCCTCAGCCTCCCGAGTAGCTGGGACTATAGGCACCCGCCACCACGTCTGGCTAATTTTTGTATTTTTAGTAGACACGGGGTTTCACCACATTGGCCAGGTTGGTCTTGAACTCCTGACTTTGTGATCTGCCCACCTTGGCCTCCCAAAGTGCTGGGATTACAGGTGTGAGCCACCGCACCCGGCCCAAAAAAGTTTTTTAGCATATGGGGTCTTCCTCTATCATCCAGGCTGGGGTGCAGTGGCACAATCACAGCTCACTGCAGCCTCAAACTCCTGGACTCAAGAGATCCTTCTCAGCCTCCAGAGGAGCTAGGTCTTTAGGTGCATACACCATGCCCACCCAAATATACATATACATATACACACACACACACACACACACACACACACACATATATATTTTGAGACAAGGTCTTGCTCTGTTGCCCAACCTGGTCTCAAACTCCTGGCCTCAAGCAATCCTTCCACCTCAGCCTTGCAAAGTGCTGGGATTACAGGTATGAACCACTGTACCTGGCCCAAATTTTCAAATTTAGAAAAAAGTTTTCAAACTTAATAATGGATATGAGTCTGTAGTCCACATAACAAACCAATGTGATAATGAGTTAGGTTTTGTTTTGGTTTTGTGTTGCTAAAGTTCCCATTCCAGGATCAGGTGGGCCAACGGAACACTCAATTTTGGGGTGTCTATACGTAGAGCGTTTGCCATCTCGTTCACAGCACCTTGTGTTTTTATGTATCACTTTACTTAATCTTCGCTTCCCCATCTAGACTGTAAACCTTATGGGAAGAAACCACATATTTTTCCCTTTCGTATCCTCAGTACCAGCAGAATAGCTTGCTAAAGTAGATACACAAATTCCTACTGCAAGTCACTGGGTATATTCATCTAAAACTTTAGAAAAATTTTTATTATGGAAAAGTTCAGATGTACGCATTATTGATGCGTCATCTGGCACTTTCTAAACTGTTTCATGGGTGTATAAGATGAAAGCCAGGGAAAGATGTCACTTACATTTGTGCTTTCTCTTCACCAATAGCAAAAGCAGAATACAGTACACCACGGGAAAGACACTGTTGTACGAATTACAGAGCAACCAGAGAGAGGAGAAGCTCCTGACCTCCACAGCCAGCATGATGTAGGCAATGATCAACTGGGTGTGGGCCCAGGTGAGGGTTCTGTAGAACAGCCTCATGGGCCAGGATCTGATAAACTCATTGGCAAAGGAGTGAATCACGTAGTCAGCTTCCACCATCACGGCCCAGCAAAGGAAACCAAACACCTGTCCTGGATGGAGTCCGTGCCACCAGGCAGAGAAGGCAAATGTCTGCAACAACGGCCAAGCCCTGCTGTGCTGGAATACAAGCCGTCGGAGCCATCGGGCTGTGCTTTGGTTCCACTTTCTTGCAAACACAGATATCCTGTGGGTTCTTTCCAGGGTCCAGATGTCCGCATCAGGGACATATCCCTCCTCTCCGGGGCTCTGACCAAGCTCAGACCCAAAGCCCGCTGCGTGGAGGAGGGAGTCATCCAGGATCCAGTGGGAGTAGTAGGTAAGCTTGAAAAGCCCAGCTGTGGTCCACACAACATAGATGCACTCAAATTGCTGGCAATCGGTCAGTCCTGCTCCTGCATCCACCATCCTGCTCACTGCCACGTTGATGCATTCTAGTCCAAGAATCTGCAGACCCCTCCAGCTCAGAGCCCAGAAAGTGTACCTGGGATACAAAGCACTGGACCCTTGAACACAAGCCTGAAATCGCTGGAAGGAGCACAGAGAGCCTCCCAGGAGAGCAGGGAAAAAGAGCAAGTAGCTGAAATAGGGCAGTGCCTTACACACATGCCCAGACAAAGAGCTCCTGCTCCTGATGCCTCCGGATGCTGCCTCCACTTTCCCCTCACAAATGTCCAGAGAGAGGGATGTGACCCTCTGGGTCAAGAGCATGAGAGAAGAAAGAGTGATGCAGAACCTGCAAGATAATTTTTTTTAAAACATAAAAACACTCTGTATTTATTCTCTTTCTTTTATTCCAGTCTGTCATACATGATCTCACAGGAAATACATAGGTCTGTATAGCTAAGATTAATCTCATGGCCTGCAGGACCCCACAAAAAATAAATCTTAAAATAAATAAATCTTATTTAGTTTTTATAGAGATGGGGTCTTACTATGTTGCCCAGGCTGATCTCAAACTCCTGGGCTTAAGCAATCTGCCAGTCTCGGCCTCCCAAAGTGCTGGGATTACACTTTGGGAGTGTAAACTGGGATTACAGGTGTGAGCCACCACCCCCAGCAATATTTACAGATCTTAAGTATACAGTGGAGCTTAAGTCTAGACTAATATACCCCAAACTTTTAAGAGTAGTTACCTCTAGGGAATGAGACTAGCATAAGAAGATCTTTCACTTTTTGCTTTGTTTGAATTTTTTGTAATGATCATGTGTTTTTTATAAGTAAGTATACGTATATCTGTAGGAATATGTATGTATATTGCATATATATTTTGTTTGTTTTAAAGAAAAAAAGATGCACACATTTACACTCATGTTCAACTTGAGAAGCTTCCCAGGGATCTCAGAGATCCATCCCATCTTCTATCCTGAAATCTTCCATCCTGAATAGGAGAATTTGCCTGGGAAATTTTACTTTAACAGCTGAAGACTCTTGAATTAATTCAGAACCACACCCTACTCCAATTTGAAAGCTGTGGGAATAAAAATGGAATCATGGCTGGGTGCAGTGGGTCATGCCTGTAATCCCATCGCTTTGGGAGGCTGACATGGGTGGAACCCTTGAGCCCAGGAGTTCAAGGCTGCAGTGAGCTATGATTGCACCACTGCACTCCAGCCTAGGCATCCAAGTGAGACCCTGTCTCAAAAAAAAAGAAAAAGAAAAAGAAAACGAAAAAGAAAAAAAAAAAAACAAAAAACGAAGTCACTTGTGTTAAAAAGCAAAACAAAACAAAACAATTCTGACAAACAGAGCCAGGGAAAGGTATAAAGAGAGGGTTCTCAATGCTTGTATGTCAGATAACAAAAACTACCACAAAAGACTGCAAAAACCACAACCTTGCACAAAAACCATTGCAACCCTACCCAAAAAAATACTTTTGTGAGGTCACCTGCCCAGCCACTGCCCGCCCAACCACAGGCTGGCATCACCCTTGTCATTGATCCTGTATTCAAGGATAATGATTTCAACACAATTACGTAATCCTCCTTATTTTTCTCTTAAAACACTTTCTCTTACTGGCTGGGCACGGTGGCTCACACCTGTAATCTCAGCACTTTGGGAGGCTGAGGCAGATGGATCAACAAGGTCAAGAGATCGAGACCCTCCTGGCCAATACGGTGAAACCCCATCTCTACTAAAAATACAAAAATTAGCTGGGTGTGGTGGTGCGTGCCTGTAGCCCCAGCTACTCGGGAGGCTGAGGCAGGAGAATCGCTGGAACCTGGGGGGCGGAGGTTGCAGTGAGCTGACATTGTGTCACTGCATGCCAGCCTAGTGACAGAGCGAGACTCCATCTCAAAAAAACCAACCAACCAACCATCCAAACAAAAACTTTGTCTTCCTTTACCTACCTGAATACACATACTATGGCACACATATTCCCACTGTAATGCCAATCCCTAAATACATATCATTTTCTTTTCTTATTTTTTATTTTTGGAGACGGAGTCTCGCTCTGTGGCCCAGGCTGGAGTGCAGTGGCGCAATCTCAGCCCACTGCAACCTTTGCTGCCTCCTGGGTTCAAGCGATTCTCCTGCCTCAGCCTCCTGAGTAGCTGCAATTACAGGTGCACGCCACCACGCCCAGCTAATTTTTGTATTTTTAGTAGAGACAGGGTTTCGCCATGTCTGCCAGGCTGGTCTTGAACTCCCGATCTCAGGTGATCCGCCAGCCTTGGCCTCCCAAAGTGCTAGGATTACAGGTGTGAGCCACTGCTCCCAGCCATAAGCATCGTTTTTTTCTTTTCTTTTCTTTTTTCTTGTGTTGTTTTACCTGAGACATGGTCTCACTCTATCAACCAGCCTGGAGTGCAGCGGCACCATATTGGCTCACTGCAACCACTGCCTCCCAGACTCAAGTGATCCTCCCCTCTCTCCCTCCTGAGAAGCTGGGACTACAGACATGTGCTACCACACCTAGTTAATTTCTGTGGGTTATTTTTGTAGAGACAGGGTTTCGCTATGTTGGCCAGGCTGGTCTCAAACTCCTGGGCTCAAGTGATCCACCTGCCTCAGTCTCCCAAAGGGCTGGGATTATAGGTATGAGCCACCACGCCTAGCCCCATCATTTTCTTTTAGGGAGCCTCTTTCTGTTTGTTATTTAGGATGACATCAGGCAGGATCAAGTAAATGGGGAAATTAAATATTAGTCAGAGATACAAATAAGAGAATGATGAGGAACATTGTGGGAAATGTTGATTATAATATTTCCAAGAAAGGCCTACAACGATTAGGATCAGAGACTTGGGAGAAATTTGCCATAGAGGAAACAAAAACTTGGTAGTGAAGAAAAGATAGGAAGCTGAAGATTTTAAATACAAACCAGGCCCTGGCTGTAAGACTTTGCCTAATGTGGGATTTGTACTGAGGAATGGATCACAGTGTGTGCTGAGCCATTAGCAATTTGAAATATGGTCTTAACCAATCACCTGAGCTCTTACTGCTTCACCATCGAAGATCCTGCTGGCAAGATCATTGAGAACAACGAATGAAAATTAGGCTGGGCACAGTGGCTCACGCCTGTAATCCCAGCACTTTGGGAGGCTGAGGTGAGGTGGGCTGATCACTTGAGCCCAGGAGTTTGAGACTAGCCTGGGCAACATGGCAAAACCCCATTTCTACAAAAAATATGAAAAATTAGCCCTATGTGGTGGCGCATGCCTGTGGTCCCAGCTACTGAGGAGGCTGAGGTGGGAGGATTGCTTGAGCCCGGGAGGTCAAGGCTGCAGTGAGCCATGAGCATGCCACTGCACTCCAGCCTGGGCAACAGAGCAAGACCCTGTCTCAAAAAAAAAAAAAAAAAGAAAGAAAGAAAATCACAATGACACACTCTACAATCAGAAACGCTGTCCTGTGGAGAGGAAACAACAGTCTTCCAGCTGCTGCTTTCTCTATCCGTGTGTCTGAAGATTTAAGAAAAACTGACCTGCTTACTTGACTGATTCTCACTGGAAGCAAGGTAGCCTCCAAATGCCACCAAACCCTGCTCACTCACTCTCTTTTATGGACTGAATGTGCCCCCAAAATTCCTGTGCTAATGGCCTGACGCCTCAGAATGTGGCTGTATGTGGAGTTAGGGTCTTTGAAGTGTGATTAAGGTTCAGTGAGGTCATTAGGATGGGCGCTAATCTAATATGCACAGAGTCCTTATGAGAACAGACAATGAGGACACTGATGCATGCACAGACAGAGGAGTGACCATCACACGGACACAGGGGGACACTGCCACCTGCAAGCCACGAGAATGGCCTCAGAAGAACCCAGCCCTGCTGATGCCATCATCAGTGACTTTCAGCCTCCAGAACTGTGAGGAAATGAATTTCTGTTGTTTGAGCCACCCAGTCTGTGGCACCGTGTGATGGCAGCAGCCCTGCTCGACTAGCAGAGCCCCCCATTCCAGGTCTGCTCCAGCCTCCCTCACATCCAGCCAGCTCTTGCCCTCCCAGCCCCATCAGGCCCCAGCTCCCTACTGAAATCCTGATTCACTCCATCCCATTTGGTACTTCCTACACCCCACCCACCTGCCATCTTGCCTTTTCCTTAGAGCAGCCAACCTGAAGCTTTTGGTGAAAATAGTCTTTTTTTTTTTTTTTTTTTTTTTTTGAGACAGTGTCTCCCTCTGTCACCCAGGCTGGAGTGCAGTGATGCAATCTCCTGTCTCAGCCTCCCGAGTAGCTGGGATTCCAGGCATCCGCCACAATGCCCAGCTAATTTTTGTATTTTTAGCAGATATGGGATTTCACAACGTTGGCCAGGCTGGTCTTGAACTCCTGGCCTCAAGTGATCTGCCCACCTCGGCCTCCCAAAATGTTGGGATTACGGGAGTGAGCCACTGTGCCCGGCTGAAAATAGTCTTCATAGGAAAAAAAAAAATTCTGGGTATAGTCAGGATGGCAAAGCAAGTGAACCAACCACAGGCTAGAATCAGATGGGTGACCACATGGAGCATCACAGCCTCTGTGCACCGAGTGACCCTGAAGCCAACTGTGATCACCAGGGAGAGCCAGGAACATGAGATCTCCAGATCACAAAGCAATGTTTCCCCTCATCTCATGGATCTTGCTGATTCACGACAACACTTCTCTAGACTGTAATTAGCTCTTGATTTCTGTTTTCTAGATGGGGTGCCTATTCTTCTTCAGCAAGATGGGAACAGCTGAGTCTGAAGGAAGAGAAACACTGACGCAGCAGCTGCCTCTCCCAGCAGCCACCATGGGAAGATTGATACCTGCGAGCGGAGTGTCCACTCAGCCCGTGCTGAGGCTGGCAGACAGTGCTGAGTCACTTCTGGGCAGGCCTGCTCTGTGGGCTCTAGGATTCCTGCTTTGCCCTCCCTCTCAGGCACAATGACAGCTACTGCTCAGTGCCAAACACTGCACCAGGTAGGCAACATGTGGCAGCGATGATTAGATACAGAATCACATTTATATTCATTCTAATGAAACTGCCATTGCAAAATTATAACTGAGACAGTGAAAGAAGTCTGACCTAACCAACTCCATCTTGCTTCTAACCTCCAAGCTGTCCTTGTTCATTCCTGGGACTCGTTTTGGGAGGAACTTAGTTTATAGCTTATAGTTTAAAACAAAGACGATCACAGTCTTTTCCCAAAACAAACCCCCTTCTTGCCTGGAAACTAGACTGCCTTTGTAGGACTAACAATTAGCCAAAAGATTAGAAATTATGGTTTAGGAGTCATGCAGCTGGAGATGACAAGGTTCTGACCCTCCCCAAATTGCTCCTGGGGATAACATTACTATACTAAGGCCTAAGATCAGTGCTTGAGATATTTTGCAGACCCTGCCCTTGATGGGTCAGCTGGCACTGCCCAGATCGATAAACTGGCTCATCTGATCTTCTGGCCCCTACCCAGAATCTGACTCAGTACAAGAAGACAGCTCCGACTCCCTATGATTTCGTGTCCAACCCAACCAATCAGCACTCTCAACTCACTGGCCTCCCCCTACCCACCAAATTATCCTTAAACACTCTGATCCCCAAATGCTCGGGGAAGCTGATTATGATGACCCTGAATGCTTGGAGTAATAATAAAACTCCTGTCTCCCGCATAGCCAGTTCTCTGGGAATTACTCTTTCTCTATTGCAATTCCCCTGTCTGTCTAGGCAGTGGAGAAGGTGAACCCATTGGGTGGTTAATTAACATTCACGACAATTCTTGCAACACACTATTGTTAGCCCCATGTCTTTTTCCAGAAAAAGATATGAGTCTGAAAGAGGTAAAATGACTTGCTCAAGGTCACACTGGTCAAATGTGGAAGAATCAGGATTCCAACCCAACACCCAGGTTCTCTCTGCTACCACCATGGTACAAGCAAACCGCGGGAGGGCTGAGCATGACCAATGAACAGGCTGCTTACCTCACGGAAGGAGGCTCATGCAGATAATACTCAGTGTAGTGCAGACCCAGGTGACACAAGGTCTGCCAGCTCATCTGAAAGCAGAAGGTCCACCTGTGGACTTGCTGCGGGTCCAGGGAACAGAGGAGAGCCACAGTGCAGACAGCAGGGGTGAAGATGAGCACGGCATAGGGACCCATGGCAGCCACGGCCAGGGCACCTCCTCCAGCCAGGAGAAAGAGGTACCTGAAAGAGAAGGGACACCCTGGGGAAAATGGCTTAGAACCACGCAGCAAAGGAATCACTGCAGATGTCACTCCAGGGAACCCCATCTGGGTAGGCCCCGCACAACACCTAAAGTAGCCATGCTGTTAGCACTCTGGGGCCTTCCTTTTGCTCTTCAGAAGAAAAGAATCACAGGAGAAAGAGCCAGGGTACATTTGTAAACCTCTGCCTTGGAGACAAATCTTTTTTTTTTTTTTTTTTTTTTGAGACAGGGTCTCTTTCTGTCTCCCAGGGTGAGTACAGAGTTGCAATCATGGCTCACCACAGCCTTGACCTCCTGGGCTTCAGTGATCCTCCCACCTGGGATGGACTAAAGGCATGCACCACCGTGCCTGTTAACTTTTTATTTTTTTAGAGATGGGGTCTTGGTGTGTTGCCCAGTCTCAAACTCCTGGCCTCAAGTGATCCTCCTGCCTTGGCCTCCCAAAGTGCTAGGATTACAGGCATGAGCTACATCCCTGGCCTGGAGACAAATCTCAATTCCTGCCTTAGTGGCCCTGGAACCTCTCTCTTTGATGCCCACCATTCAAGCGATTCCCACCCAAGGTATTCCACCACCTGCCCCTGACAGTCCTGAAAGTCTGGCTAGCAAGGACATCTTTGAAATCTCCTGGTACGTCGTCTGACTGAAACGTGCTGTGAACCTAGTGTAAAGGATCTAGAAGAGCGCCCAAGACAGCCTCTCAAGACAAGCGCCTTCCTTTTCACAGGGTTACGGTACCCAGCAGCATTCCAGAGGCTGACAGAGAAAGGAGACTCAATACTTCCCTTTGAAAAGTGAAAACTCAGAAAAATCTTTATATCCACCCTTCATCCTCACTACTGCACCTTAAGATCTTATGAGTTAGGATTTTGTTTTATTAAAGTTTATACAGTTTAGGCCAGGCACAGTGGCTCACAATTGTAATCTCAGCACTTTGGGAGTCCAAGGAGGGAAGATCACTTGAGGCCAGGGTTTGAGAGCAGCCTGGGCAATATAGCAAGATCTCATCTCTACAAAAAAATTTTTTAATAGCCATGCATGGTGGCACACCTGTAGTCCTAGCTACTCAGGAGTCTGAGGGGGGAAGATCGCTTGAGCCCAGGAGCTAGAGGCTACACTTGAGCCGTGATCGCACCATTGCACTCCAGTTTGGGTAACAGTGCAAGATCTTATCTCTAAAAAAACCCAAAAGCTTGTTACAGTTTATTATATCCTGTCATGAAAAATCGGCACAATCACCGCAGATGAAGTCATTGCAGAATCTTTTTTTCTTTTTTTTATACGGAGTCTCACTCTGTTGCCTGGGCTGGAGTGCAGTGGTGTGACCTTGGCTCGCTGCAACCTCTGTCTCCCGGGTTCAAGCGATCCTCCTGCCTCAGCCTCCGGAGTAGCTGGGATTACAGGCACCTGCCACTATGCCTGACTAATTTTTGCATTTTTAGTAGAGATGGGGTTTCGCCATGTTGGCCAGGCTGCTCTTTAACTCCCGGCCTCAGTCTTAGACACTGTCTCAAACTCCTGGTACAGTGTTAAGACACTGTACCTAAGGTGATATGCCCATCTCAGCCTCCCAAAGTCCTGGGGTTACAGGCGTGAGTCACCGCGCCCGGCCATTGCAGAATCTGGACTCCTTTTTGTCAGCACCAACACTGGCTTTTGGGGCCCCCTGACTTTCTTCATTCTGTCCTTGCATTCCTTTTGCTGTTTTCTTGGTGTCGTTTTCTCTCATCTGGGCTATGTCTTGCAAGATTACGCTTGGGTTCACTTTTTTTTTTTGCATAATCCAGGGAATCATAAATCATGCCAGTTATCTTGCTACAACAAAATGCGGTCAGAATCTAAATACAAAGATGATCTCCATCTTACATATCATGTCCAGGAGATCTTGTACATTTTGGCTAGTTTTTCCCAAATTTCTTTCTCAGTACTGTTGCCTTCCCAGAGTGAAGGATGACCATGACCATATGTTTCCACCGACGTTGTCAGTTGATTATGAACTCCTTTGTCTGGATAGCTGCTGTGTCTTTCATCGCAGTGGCCAATTTTCAGGTGGCCAGGGAGGAAAAGAGCAGTGTTTGTCTTGTTTTTAAGACAGGGTCCCTGTTGCCCAGGCTGGAGTGCAGTGGCACGATCATGACTCACTGCAGCCTTGACCTCCCCAGCTCAAGAAATCCTCCCACCTCAGCCTCCCTAGTAGCTGGGACTATTGGCACACACCACCATACCTGGCTAATTTTTTAAATATTTTTTGTAGAGATGGGGATTTGCCGTGTTGCCCAGACTGGTCTCGAACTCCCAGACTCATGCAATCCTCCTGCCTTGGCTTCCCAAAGTCTTGGGATTACAGGCGTGAGCCAGGGTGCCTGGCCAGTGTGTTTTTTAATGTTGTAAAATACCCACATTGATGAAATGGTTTGTGAATCATGCCTCTCTCAGAAGCCAAGGAGATGAGGATCTGCAGAGGCCTGGGAAGGTTCACATTATGCACACTTGGTTCTTCCTTCTGCATTATATGAAGGCTTGTTTTTTAATTGGTGCCAAATTAATAAAGTTTAATGAAGGGGTCAGAAAAAGTGTGGAATAGCTGGGAGTGGTGGCTCATGCTTGTAATCCCAGCACTTTGGGAGGCTGAGGCGGGCAGATCACTTGAAGTCAGGAGTTCAAGGCCAGCCTGGCTAACATGGTGAAACCTTGTTTCTACTAAAAATACAAAAAAAAAAATTAGTAGGGCGAGGTGGCGGGCCCCTGTAATCCCAGCTACTCGAGAGACTGAGGCAGGAAAATGGCTTGAGCTCAGGAGGCAGAGGTTGCAGTGAGCTGAGATCACACTGCTGCATTCCAGCCTGGGTGATAGAGAGAGACTCCGTCTCAAAAAAAAAAAAAAGAAAGAGAGAGAAAAAGAGAAAAAAAAAGAAAAGAAAAGAAGAAAAGAAGAAACGACTGACTGGTCAGGGAAAGCGAGTCAAAGAAGCTTAGAATTTCTCTACCAACTCAGAACCAGGAAACACCATTGCAAGGCAAATGTGTGTCACGGCTCTGGGCACAGTGCCAGGCACAGGTTAGCAAGAACCACTTTTTTTCTTTTTTTTTTTTTTTTGAGGCAGAGCCTCTCTCTGTCGCCCAGGCTGGAGTGCAGTGGCCGGATCTCAGCTCACTGCAAGCTCCGCCTCCCGGGTTCACGCCATTCTCCTGCCTCAGGCTCCGGAGCAGCTGGGACTACAGGCGCCCGCCACCTCGCCCGGCTAGTTTTTTGTATTTTTTAGTAGAGACGGGGTTTCACCGTGTTAGCCAGGATGGTCTCGATCTCCTAACCTCGTGATCCGCCCGTCTTGGCCTCCCAAAGTGCTGGGATTACAGGCTTGAGCCACCGCGCCCGGCCCACTTTTTTTCTTGGGGGAGAACGTTAAGTGTCTCAGTGTGAGAGCATCTGTTACTCAAAAGCCTGGGCCATTTCTGTGCTTCTCTTTGAGCCTGTGCTTGGGGTGACTTCCCCGCTTAATGCCCCAGTTAACACTGTGGTCCTTCACTTCCCTGCTATGGGAAAACAAAAGGGGGAACATTTATCCTTTACACAGCAACCCTCCCACCCAGAGGCAACTCCCTAGGAGTTTTATAAATATTAAATTGTCTGTACATGGACAATGTAGAATGTGTGACTTAGCGATTACTTGTTTCATTCTAGGCATTGTGCCAATAATCCTTTATGAGAAATATATTTATTTAATATTTAAAATAACCTCGTGAGATAGGCATTATGTTTTCTGTTTTATAGATAAGAAGAGGGCATTTGGGTGAAGTATATTCACATACACAAGGACACTTAGTTAGGTGAGGGAGTTAGGACTCAACAGGCTGTATCCAAAGTGAGAAGTCTTTTTTATTTTATTTTTATTTTTTTGTCAGGTTGAATCCAAAGTGAGAAGTCTTTTTTATTTTTATTTTTATTTTATTATTATTTTGTTTTTATTTTATTTATTTCCAGTCTCGCCCTGCTGCCCAGGCTGGAGTGCAGTGGCATGATCACGACTTACTACAACCTCAACCTCCTGGGCTCAAGGGATCCTCCTGCCTCAGGCTCCTAAGTAGCTGGGACTACAGGCGTGTACCATCACACTTGGCTAATTTTTTGAACTTTTCGTAGAGACAGGGGTTTTGTCATGTTGCCCAGGCAGGTCTCAAACGCCTGGGCTCAAGCTATCCACTTGCCTCAGCCTCCCAATTACTAGGATTACAGGTGTGAGCCACTGCGTCTGGCCAGAAACTGAGCACTCTTCACCCTAAGGTAACTCCATGAGGATTAATCCTAATTTTTGCACTCATGTTGCTTTATTGTTTTGAGATTCTTTCTCAAAAGGAAACTTCTTTACAGCTGTTCCCCAACTCCAGTCTCCATAAGTGAAGTTAAGGGCCATCAGACAATCGTGAACACGTGATCATACTATTGTTTAATCAAATTCCACAATCCTAACTGATCGTTAGATACAGCAATATTTTATTTAAGAAACCCAATATATAAAAATCCTAATTCCCAAAATAAGTGAATTATTAGGAAGTGGCCCTTTGGCAACAGATTTTCACTTTACAAAAGGACATTCCACAAAACCTTGTTAAAAATAGGGACTGTCAGGGGAAAAGGGTTGAAAAACTTACTGTTGGGTACTGTGCTCACTACCTGGGTGATGGGATCAATCGTACCCCAAACCTCAGCATCATACAATATACCCATGTAACAAACCTGCCCATATAACCCCTGAATCTAAAATAAAAGTTGGAATTATTTTTAAAAATGTATTTCAAATTAGCTGGGAATGGTGGCATGCACCTCTAGTCCCAGCTACTGGGAAGGCTGAGGCAGGAGAATCCCTTAAGCCCAGGAGGTGGAGGTTGCAATGAGCCGAGATCGTGCCATTGCACTCCAGCTTGGGTGACAGAGAGAGACTCTGTCTCCAAAAATACATATAAGTAGATAAAATAAAAAATGTATTTGCGACTTTTCAATATAACAGAAAATCATGTAGCCACGTTAACAGTACACTCACCATTTCTGTTCTATATTCAGTTAAGTTCTTGTCTTTTGTCTATGTTTAAAAAATAGTCTTACATGAACAATCTAAAAAGATAGGTACTGTCTCTAATGTGTTGAGGTTATTTGATATTAAAAAAATCATTAAAATCAAGTCATCACATCTCTAGTGACAATAATTTTTGAACTTCAAATGATCATATAGCTAATCTAACAAGATTCATTTTGACTTATTTCATTTCTCTGAGAATTCATATAAAGGCACTTTAAAAATCACATTTAGTTATGATAAAACTTAAACTGATGTAACTTTGTATGAAATGTAATTTGATTGAAAACGATAAAATTCCATAAAATTAGGTCTATTCAAGAATATCTGAGATCTATGGTTGACAGAGATGTATCCATTTGGAGAATTCCTGTACCATTGCAACTACCGTCTCTCCTGAGAGTTTATTTTCATCCATTTGCCATTTAACGTGAACCCAGCAAAACTTACGACAGTGCAGACAGGATGTGAATTTCCAATTTAGTTTTACTCTATTATACATACTCATTATCAAGTAATCAATAATCAGTGACAGTGAGAGTAAGTTAAAAACAAATGTAATTGGCCGGGCGCGGTGGCTCAAGCCTGTAATCCCAGCACTTTGGGAGGCCGAGACGGGCGGATCACAAGGTCAGGAGATCGAGACCATCCTGGCTAACCCGGTGAAACCCCGTCTCTACTAAAAAATACAAAAAACTAGCCGGGCGAGGTGGCGGGCGCCTGTAGTCCCAGCTACTCTGGAGGCTGAGGCAGGAGAATGGCGTGAACCCGGGAGGCGGAGCTTGCAGTGAGCTGAGATCCGGCCACTGCACTCCAGCCTGGGCGACAGAGCAAGACTCCGTCTCAAAAAAAAAAAAAAAAAAAAAAAATGTAATTAATGTATTGTAATCTTCACATCTGCAGTCTACTCTGCTTTTTGCCCTACTATAGTATTTCTGGCTTTTTCTTTTCTTTTCTTTCTTTCTTTTTTTTTTTTTTTTTTTGTAGAGGCTTGCTCCATTGCCCAGGCTGGCGTGCAATGGCGCAGTCTCGGCTCACTGCAACCTCCACCTCCTGGGCTTAAGCGAGTCTCCTGCCTCAGCCTCCCGAGGAGCTGGAACTATAGGTGTGAGCCACCATGCCTGGCTAATTTTTTTTTGTATTTGTAGTAGAGACAGGGTTTCGCTATGTTGGCCAGGCAGGTCTCGAACTCCTGGCCTCAAGTGATCTGCCCGCCTCAGCCTCCCAAAGTGCAGGGATTGCAGGCGTGAGCCACCGCGCCTGGTCACTATCGTATTTCTGGATGTAAGAGTAAAAATAGCTATCCAGCCTACCTGGCACGAGTGGAGAATGAATCCATGATGCAGAGATAATTGAACAGAAATGCAAAGGGAAATGCAGCCCCCTGGTAAAATGATACAGGATGGAGAAAGAACAGCCGAAGCCACTCCATTAGGAACCAGAACAAAAAAGCCTGTCTTTTCCAGTGTCCTTAACTGATGCCTTCCTCCAAGAGTAATCTCAACCAGGCTCGCTGGTCTTTTTATCTGGTTTAGTGGGGCTAGGGTGAGCAAAAGGCAAACAAAAGCTCTGGAGATAAGCAGAATACAAACTGGCTTTCTGATTGAGGAACTGCACTATGGAAACCAAAACACATTTTGGTGTAACATTAATCATGATATGCACTAAAAACATTGCTTTTGGGAGTTGTGGTTTTGTTTCATTGACATAGCATACTATTTGCCTTTCCAGTCGTCATGCTATCATATTTTCTTCACTAAGTTAATGGAAAATCTCATTTCCCAACTGTGGACAGACAACTCTGTGGACTGAAAAGGGGAAACAAGAATGTGACCAGGAGGAAGGGAAGCAGGTTATTTTCTTTTTCTTTTTTTGAGATAGGGTCTGGCTCTGTCACCCAGGCTGGAGTGCAGTAGTGCAACCTCAGCTTACTGCAACCTCCACCTCCCCAGCTCGAGTGATCCTCCCACCTCAGCCTCCTGAGAAGCTGGGGCTACAGGCATGTGCCACCATACCCGGCTAATTTTTATATTTTTTTGTAGAGATGGGGTTTTGCCATGTTGGCGAGGCTGATCTCAAACTCCTGGGCTCAAGCGATCCTCCTGCCTCAGTTGGCAAGGCTGATCTCAAACTCCTGGACTTAAGCGATCCTCTTGCCTCAGCCTCCCAAAGTGCTGAGATTATAGGCATGAGGAACTGCATGCAGCTGGAGGCAGGTTCTTAAGGCAAAAACCAAGGTTCCTCTTCCTCACCATAACTCTTCTCCTTATGCTACTTTTTTTTCCTATCAGTACCTCTTATGTATCTATTTCTCAATTCATTTGCCTGCCCCCTTTACAATGTGAGCTCTACAAGGGAAAGACTTTGTTTTATAGATTACGATATCCCTAGTATGCTAGGGATATCGTAATCTATACATACTACATACCCAGTAAATATTTGTTTAAGAGATTTTGAGGAGGCCGGCCATGGTGGCTCACGCCTGCAATCCCAGCACTTTGGGAGGCCAAGGTGGGTGGATCATCTGAGGTCAGGAGGTCAAGACCAGTCTGGCCAACATGGGAAACCCTGGCTCTACTAAAAATGCAAACATTTAGCTGGGCATGGCGGTGGACACCTGTAATCCCAGCTACTCAGGAGGCTGAGGCAGGAGAATCACTTGAATCCAGGGGTCAGAGGTTGCAGTGAGCCAAGATCACGCCACTGCACTCCAGCCTGGGCAACAAGAGTAAAACTCCATATCAGGGTAAAAAAAAAAAAAACAAAGGTTTTGAGGATACCAAAGCGTAGAGGGGAAACATTTCAAGGGAATCTTTTCTTGACAAGTAATACAGAAGAGACTTCCTAGAGGCAAGACGTCTCTTGGCTAGTAGCGATCCGTCTCCTGAGCCCAGGGCATTCCAGGGCTGTCCCTGAGCAGCTCTTTTGCCTCTCCAAAGGCATGTGCATGAGCAAGCTGTCAATAAAGAAAAGGAAACTCTGGCATGAGCATCTTCAGGGCAAGGACCATCCTTTAGTGAAAGACTGTATTCATCCGTTTTCACCCTGCTACAAAGAACTACCTGAGACTGGATAATTTATAGAGGAAAGAGGTTTAATTGACTCACAGTTCTGCATGGCTGGAGAGGCCTCCAGAAACTTACAGTCATGGTGGAAGGCAAAGGAGAACTAAGTACCTTCTTCACAAGGTGACAGGAAAGAGAAGTAAGAGAAACTGCCATTTATAAAACCACCAGATCTTGTGAGAACTATCACGTGAGAATGATCACGAGAACAGCATGGGGAAACCGCTCCCATAATCTAGTCACTTACCTTCCTCAACACGTGGGGATTACAACTGGGGATGAGATTTGGGTGGAGACATAGACCCGAACATATCAGAGACTGCTCTGCACAGAGAAGAAAATCCAAAAGAATCTTATAGATTGGGGAACTTTGAGCAAGTCACATCACCCTCTGGGACTAAGCTTCACCTTAAAATTAGACATAATTATGCCTGTCTCAACAGAACCGTTATGAAAATCAGCTAAAGCATGTAAAAGCATGGCATATAAAGCTGGCTGATGGAATATAGCTGAAGGTAAAGTGATTGAATAATTAACATTATGAGCATTATTGGGCTACCATTTTATGACACTCTTTGCTAAGCACTACGATTATGGGAATGAGTAAGACATGGTCCCTGCACTCATGTGGCTCTCAGTCTACTGGAGAGACAGAAATGGAAATAAATACCTTTGTTAAAGAATGGTAGGTACACAGGCGTACAGAAGGGGATAAATAAATAATCACCTGCAGAAATAGAGAATCGAAAAGGATTTTGGAAGAGTGGAAATGCTTAAGTTAGCTCTCTATGAAAGAATGTTTCCAAACAGATGGGTGGCTTATTCTAGGCCACAGAAGGCACAAAGTCTTAGGCAACAATAAAACAGTTAATGGGAATGCCAAGAGTAGTTTGGTTAGACCCTAACCCAGCAGCGCTAGAGGAATTAAAGACACACACAGAAATATAGAGTGTGGAGTGGGAAATCAGGGGTCTCACAGCCTTCAAAGCTGAGAGCCTCGGACAGAGATTTACCCACATATTTATTGACAGCAAACCAGTGATAAGCATTGTTTCTATAGATTACAGATTAACTAAAAGTATTCCTTATGGCAAATAAAGGGATGGGCTGAAATAAAGGGATGGGACCTGGCTAGTTACCTGCAGCAGGAGCATGTCCTTAAGGCACAGATCACTCATGCTCTTGTTTGTGGTTTAAGAACACCTTTAAATGGTTTTCCGCCCTGGGTGGGCCAGGTGTTCCTTGCCCTCATTCCGGTAAACCCACAGCCTTTCAGCATGGGTGTTGTGGCCATCATGAACACGTCATAGTGCTGCAGAGATTTTGTTTATGGCCAGTTTTGAGGCCAGTTTATGGCCAGATTTTGGGGGCCCATTCCCAGCATGTCCCCCTTCTTTGATTTGCAAAGCAATAAAAGCAAAGGCAGCTTTGTCACGGTAGCTACTTCTTGCAGGAGTTGGGATCTGCATATGCAGACTATACAAAGACAAATAACACAGATTAAAAGCACAATCATCATTGAAATCACAGAGCTTCCAAGTGTTTTTATCCATTTTAATGGGTTACTAGCTGCTAATCTGTCTGCAGCTCCTTTAAGCACTCCAGTTCCTGGCATTAACATCAGGTGTGCCTGGGATGCTTTAAATATTTGTTCTTTTAATTTTGCAATATCCAAAGTCAAGTTTCTAGAGTGTCCTTCTAGATGCTTTTTTTATTCTTTCCCAAATTTTGATCTTATTAAGAGTATTAATAGTTTCCACAAATCCTTATGTTTAGCTCCTACAGCGGGCCATATCATTTGAGATTGAGGTGCCCCTATATCGCCATGGTTCCAGATAATAGGAACTCTTGCCATACTTCTTACCATTTCTACCATCTGACCATTTTGTTCAGACCAGCTGAATATAGTGTGGCCATGGCACGCAGACTGAGAGTTGCAATTTAAGCTAAACATCCCCTTAGGGGACCAATTAATAATGATTCCATAGGAATCATTGCACAGTACCTCTGCCTGTTCTGCAATGCAATCTTCCCAAACGAGTATGTTCATTATTTCTGGCCAGGTCCAATTCTGTTTACAAATAGGTTTTTGAGGGCAGTATGCCTCAATTATAGGAGCAGATTTATTATGGTAAATACTGAGGTCAGAAAGCATGTGTAACTGTGTCATAGGGTGATTACATCTAGGCATTATTGCCAGCCAGGATTGATAAATATGCCTAATAAGTATAATTGTTCTCTTGTCAGCCCTTGTTGAAGGAATACTCATGGCAATGGTGATCACCGCGATCATAGCTACCATTCAATTACTCATTGTGACTGGTTGTCCCGCTTTCCTCAGACTTTCTTCCACCATCTGTGACAGCTTCTTGATCTGTCCCCAGGTGGGTGACTGTGTTTGGGCGGTGTTGCTCGTGACAGTTGGGGTCCTCCTCAGCATCAGTCTTGAGATGGGTGCAACCGGGGGGTCCTCGGGATCCTCCCAGAATCCCTTCCTTGGCATCTGGCTCATAATAAGGTTTCAGGTATCTTGATGGTATGCAAATCAGCTGTTGATTCAGTCCTGGAGAAACACAAGCATAACCTCGACCCCAAGTTATTATTTTAAGGTTGTATAACCGAATTAATGGCTCTTGAGTCAGTTAACATTCTCTATTTACCTGATTTTTTCTTAATTACGAAAACTGGAGAATTCCAAGGGGAAAATGTTGGAGCTATGTGCCTGTTTTCTAATTGTTCAGTAACTAATTCCTCTAAAGCCTCCAGTTTTTCTTTACTTAGCGGCCATTGTTTTATCCAATTTGGCTTATCTGTTAACCATTTTAAAGGTATAGGTTCTGGAGGCTTTTAACAATGGCCGCCCTCAAAAACGATATCCTAAACCTTGGCAGGAACTTTGTCTTTCTGCTTGAAGTGGTTCCTTTAAAGCTTGCAAATTTTTTCCTAGTCCCATACCAGGGACATACCCATTTCATGCATCATGTGTTGACTTTAAGGGCTATATAATTGTTCAGGAATTAGAACTTGTGCTCCCCATTGCTGTAACAAATCTCTTCCCCACAGACTTATAGGTAGAGAAGTTATAATTGGTTGAATAGTCCCAGGTTGTCCATCAGGCCCTTCACAGTGCAAAATATAACTACTTTGACATACTTCAGGGGCTTTACCAACTCCAACTATGTTAAATTGAGCATGTTGATTGGCCATGCGGATGGCCAGTGCTGTAGAGAAATGATTGAAATATCCGCTTCTGTATCTACCAAACCTTTAAATTTCTTTCCTGAATAGTTATTTCACAGGTAGGACGTTTATCAGTAATTTGATTTACCCAATAAGCTGCTTTACCTTGTTTATTTGTGCTTCCAAATCCTCCTGTTCATTTAATTTCACTTTTCCTCATTCCCACATATGGCACAATCAGGAGTTGTGCTATGCGCTGTCTTGGCTCTGCTTTCCAGGGAACAGAAGTAGATATAACAATTTGAATTTCCCCATTGTAATCTGAATCAGTGACTCCTGTTTGTACTTGTACCCCTTTTAAATTTAAACTAGACCTTCCTAGAAGTAACCCCATCGTCCCCCCTCACAAGGATCCACAAACTCCTGCTGGCACCTTTTGCAGGGGTTCCCGAGGCAGAAGGCTCACAACTTTTGTGCAGCATAAATCTACTGTGGTACTACTGACTGTGGTGGGGGACAGACATTGCACAGGGGTGAGAATGCCCTGAGCTGGAAATGCCCCGGTTTAGAACGGGGCCAGGATGGGCCCCTCATGGCGTTTCCCAAAATGGGGTTCCCATCTTCATCAAACTTAGAGTGACACTGATTAGCCCAATGTTTTCCTTTTTTGCATTTTGAACAAATTTCAGGCTCAGCAGTTTTCTTTTTTCCCCTATCTGGTGGCCTGACTCGCTGATTTTTTCTATATTCTTTTTTAGTATGACCATGCTTCCCACAGCTAAAACAAGCTCCAGGAAATGGAATATTTCCTTTATCCACTCTCAGTCCTGCCATTGCCTGTGCCAACAAAGTAACTTTATGCAGATGACCTCTGACACTGTCACAGGCCTTGATATAATCAATTAAATGCACTTTCCCTCTAATAGGTCGCAGAGCAGCCTTGCAATCTGGATTAGCATTGTCAAAAGCTAATAACTGCAACACTATATCCTGAGCAGCCAAATCTGCAATCACCTTTTTAAGAGACTCCTGTAACCGAGCTGTAAAATCCACATACAGTTCTTTTGGTCCCTGTTTTACAGCACTAAAGGAAGGGTATTGTTTTCCATCTGAAGTGATTTTTTCCCAAGCTCTAATGCACACTCCTCTAAGCTGTTCTAGGGCATCATCCTGCATGACCACCTGTGCATCTAAACCAGCCCTGCCACTGACCCTAAAATTGGTCTGCAGTTATATTAATTTGAGGTTGGGTCTGGGCGTTGCAAGCAGCCTGAACAGAAGCTTCATCTGCCCACCAAGTTTTACATTGTAAGAACTGAGCAGGAGTCAGGCAAGTTCAAGTAAAAGCGTCCCAGTCAGTAGAAATCATTCGACTGGAAACAGCAACATTCTTTAACAGTCCCATTACAAAAGGAGAACCCGGTCCATACTGATTAATAACTTGTTTAAATTCTTTGAGTTATTAAAAGGAAAAGGCTCAAATGTAGCTATAATATTTCCCTGCTGATCAGGCGGGTGTATTCTAACACGGAACTGCCAAGCCTCTATATCACCCTCTCGTCTAGTTTGAATTCCTGCCTGAATAGAACTGAGAGTGGTTGCTCGAGGTGCTGCTAAGTCACTGGGGCAAAAACTTTTCTCCCTGTGTCCTCTGGAAAAGAAAGATCTGAAGAGTCAGGCCACTCTTCTTCTTCAAAATAATAATGAGGGGGTGCAGAAGGGTAGGGATGAACCTCTCCCTCCTTTGCCACTTTAGCTCTAGCTGGCAAACAAACCTGCTCTGTTACTTCTTCTGTAACTTAATTATCCTCTCCTTCCTCCTCATCATTAGTGTGAAGAGGTTCCAAGGTGGAATGAACCAAAACCCACGTTTGTCCCATTGTTACCCTGATGCTTCCGAGCTCCTCTTCTTACCACGGGGATCACTTTAAGAGTACTTGAGTGTCCTCCAACTTAGTTCCATGTTCTCCAACTGTCACTCTGGTGACCCTTCGACCTGGGTTCGAGCCCCCACATATGGGCGCCACTTGCTGAGACCAGCTCGGTCATGGAGACCCTAACCCAGTGGCACTAGAGGAATTAAAGACACACACAGAGAAATATAGAGTGTGGAGTAGGAAATCAGGGGTCTCACAGCCTTCAGAGTTAAGAGCCTCGAACAGAGATTTATCCACATATTTATTGACAGCAAGTCAGTGATAAGCATTGTTTCTATAGATTATAGATTCACTAAAGGTATTCCTTATGGGAAATAAAGGGATGGGCTGAAATAAAGAGATGGGTCTGGCTACTTATCTGCAGCAGGAGCATGTCCTTAAGACACAGATAGTTCCTGCTATTTTTGTGGTTTAAGAACGCCTTTAAGCGGTTTTTTGCCCTCGGAGGGCCAGGTGTTCCTTGCCCTCATTCCAGTAAACCCACAACCTTCCAGCTGGGTGTTATGGCCATCATGAACATGTCACAGTGCTGCAGAGATTTTGTTTATGGCCAGTTTTGAGGCCAGTTTATGGCCAGATTTTGGGGACCTATTCCCAACAGGGAAGAAGAGGGCTCCCTAAGGAACTAAACAAGCTAATATTGTATTAAACATATTGAATGAAACCATATCCCACATTAAATATAATTTCTAGGTACAGAAGAGTTGAATTGCAGTTGATTAGTTAAGAAAACAGTTGCTTTGTAGACATTAAGTATGTATGTGTGGGGTTGGACGCGGTGACTCATGCCTGTAATCCCAGCACTTTGGGAGGCAGAGGCAGGTGGATCACCTGAGGTCAGGAGTTCGAGACCACCCTGGCCAACATGGTGAAACTCTGTCTCTACTAAAAATACAAAAAAATAGCCAGGCAAGGTGGCGGGTGCCTATAATTCCAGCTACTCAGGAGGCTGAGGCAGGAGAATCACTTGAACCCGGGAGGCAGAGGTTGCAGTGGGCTGAGATCATGCCATTGCACTCCAGCCTGGGAAACAAGAGTGAAACTCATCTCAAAAAAAAAAAAAAAAAAAAAAAAAAACATGTGTGTGTGTATTTATTTATTTATTTATTTATTTATTTATTTATTTATTGAGACAGGTTCTCGCTCTGTTGCCTAGGCTAGAGTGCAGAGGCATGATCTTGGCTCATTGCAACCTTGACCTCTTGGGCTCAAGTGATCCTCCCACCTCAGGCCCCAAGTAGGGACTACAGGCACGTGCCACCACGCCTCGCTAATTTTTGTATTTTTTGTAGAAACAGGGTTTTGCCATGTTGCCCAGACTAATCTCAAACTCCTAACTCAAACAATCCACCTGCCTCAGCTTCCCAAAGTGCTAGGGTTACAGGCGTGTGCCACTGTGCCTGGCGTTAGTATTAATTAATTCCTACCTGTACTTTTTGCATTCTGGAATCAGTACATTTTATTTTCAGGTTTCAAACAGTTCATTGATCCCCAAAAAGCCTATAGGCCCTGGACACTGTACCTAATACTGATAAAATGGTCCTTTATAAGTATGCCATAGAAGTCTTTCAAATTAATATAGATAGACATTGCTTGAAAATGGATAGGTGTTTACATGGTTGGCAGCGACAGGATACTCTAAATTCATGCATATACTTATTCAACAAGTTTACAGGAATATCAACCATGCACCAGGCACTGTGGTTAGTGCTGAGTAAAGAGCAGAAACAAAACTCACACGGTCCTACCTTCGTGGAACTTAAGTCTTTGCGGGGAATGGTAAGATAAGTAAGTATAGCTGGTGATGAGTGCAATCCATACCCCATTGAGAAAATAATTAGAATATTTTTTATTAAATGGTGCTATGGTCTGAATGTTTGTGTCCCTCCAGAATTCATATGTTGACATAAAACCTTCGAGGTTCTGTCCTCTCTGCCGAGCTTCACATCTGATATTTTATTGACTACTTGGCAATTAAAAGGTGGGACATTTGGGAGGTGATTAGGTGATGAGGGCTCTCATCAGACATAGAATCTCCAGCGCTTTGATCTTGGACTCCCCAGCCTCTAGAACTGTTAGGAATAAATGTCTTTGTTTATAAATAACAGTAGTCGCCCTTATCCATGGTTTCATCTTCTGTGGGGTTTCGGTAACCTGTAGTCAACGTCAGTCCAAAAATATTACATAGAAAATTCCAGAAATAAACAATTGGTGAGTTTTAAATTGCACACCATTTTGAGTAGTGTGATGAACTCTCATACCATCCTGCTTACTCTAGGCCAGGACATGAATCATCCATTTGTCCTTGGTATCCACATTGTTGATACAACCTGCCCATTAAGGCCTTCTCAGTTATCAGATACACTGTTGCAGTATCACAGTGCTTGTGTTCAAGTCACTCTTATTTTACTTCATAATGGCCCCAAAGCACAAAAGTAGCGATGCTGGTGATTTGGATCTGCCAAAGAGAAACTGTAAAATGCTTTCTTTTAATGAAAATGTGAAAATTTCTTGATTTAAAAAGGAAAGAAACCAAACCTATATTCTGAGGTTGCTAAGATCTATGGTAAGAATAAATCTTTTATCCATGAAACTATTAATGAGGAAAAGGAAATGTGTGCTTAGTATATAGAGGGTTCAGTAATATCTGTGGTTTCAGGAATCCACTAGAGGTCTTGCAATGTATCCCCCAAGGATAAGAAAGGACTACTGTACCCAGTCTAAGGTATAACCGTCTCTCAGTATGCTTGGGGAACTGGTTCCCGGATACCCTGATGCCAAAATCTGCAGATGCTCAAGTCTCTGATATAAAATGGTGTAATATTTGCATATAACTAACTGATGCATACCCTCCCATACCCTTTCAATCATCTTTATATTATTCAGAATATCTAATACAATTCCTACATATCACTTCATTCACATGGCTTCAATGTAGTACTTGGCATGCAGCAAATTCAAGTTTTGCTTTTTGGAAACTTGTGTAATTTTTTTCTCCCAAATTTTTGATCCAATGTTGGTTGATGTCAACCAATCACAGATGTCAAACCCACAGATACAAAGGGCCAACTGTATTTTGTTATAGCAGCCAGAAAGAACTAAGTCCCTGAGTGTGATGGTCAGTTTTTTTGTGTCAACTTGGTTAGGCTACATTCCCAAGTCATTAGTCAAACACTAATCTAGATGCTGCTGTAAAGGTATTTTGTGGATGTGATTAAAGTCCATCCTTCCTAAAGTGAACTGATGTTCACTTTAAGGAAGGGAGATTATCCCGGCTAATCTGGGTGGGCCTGATTCAATCAGTTGAAGGCCATAAGACAGAGCTGGGCTTCCCTGAAGAAATTCCTCCTGTAAACAATAGCCTCACCCCTTGCATGAGAGTTCCAGCGTAGTGTGCAGATTTTGGACTTGCTTAGCTGGAGCCCCACAATCATGTAAGCCAATTCCTTACAATAAACCTCTTGATATACACCTACTAGTAGTTCTGTTTCTCTGGTTGAAAACTGAGTATGTGACATCTGAGAGATAAAGGGTCAGAAGGTGTTAGGGTGGGGGCAAGTGGAAGCGGTTGAGGGTCGAGAGTCAGCTTTGCTTTTTTGGAGAATGAGGGTATGATCCAACACATAGAAAAAGGAAGAGGAACACGAAATGAGAGAAGAGAGAAGTAGGCAGGGGCTCGATGTAGCTCAGAGATAGGTTATGGAAAGCAGTGTGGATTTTAAGAGAAAGGGGAAATAAAATAACTGAATTTGGCTCTTATTTATTTTTCCATTTTAAAAAAAATACATTATAGAAAAAAATATAGAGATGGGATCTTGCTGTGTTGACCAGGCTGGTCTCCAACTCCTGGCCTCAAGCGATCCTCCCATCTCGGCCCCCCAAAGTGCTGGATTAATTACAGGTGTGAGCCACGTGCCCGGCCTCAATTTGTCTTTTAAAGGATGATTTTGACTACAGGAGAACTACTTGGATCAGGGTTGGGGGGTGAGATGAGGGTGTGTGATTTCAGAGGCCAAGTATGGAAGGAGCGAACAATTGAGAGAGACACATCAGCTGAGATTAGATTACAGAGATGGTCGGGTTGACAGGGTAAAGTGTAAGCATGAGACCCGAGCTCGGACAAGCAGAACTTGCAGGTCTATTACAGATGTAGGGGTGAGGAGTGCCAGGGTGACTCTCGAATGTCTGGCTTGAGCAACTGGGCAAATGGTGTGGATCAAAAAAGCAGCAGGTTGGAGGGAGGACGGGAGTGTTAATCGAAGTTCTGGAAGTTTTAGGTTGGATAGGACTCTGAGTGGAGATGTCAGTCAGTCAACCGAATATCAGGTGTGAAGATCGGCAGCGCAGGCAGAACCAGAGACATTCATTAGAGAGCAAGCAGGTGGAGGGCACTTAACCTATAGGAAGGATAGAGCGAGAAAAGGGCCAGGAAAAGTCCTAATATGTAGAGAAAGGCAGAGGCTGAAAAGAAGCAACGGCGAGGTCAGAGGAATATCTTTAGGGTATGATCACGCCTACCCAAGTGGGTAAAATGAGGGCATAATGACGCGCACTGGATTGCAATAAACAGCTTTTATTCTTTTATCAGAGATAGTATCTAGCTTTGTAGCCCAGGCTGCAGTGCAGTAGCATGCTCATAGCTCGCTGGAGTGCAGTGGTATGCTCATAGCTCGCTGCGGCTTCATTGGGCTCAGGCGATCCTCTCGAGTAACTAGGGGTACAGGCGCAGGTCATTGTGACCGTTTTTTTTTTTTTTTTGGAAGAGAGGGTCTGACTATGTTACCAGGCTGGTCTCGCAGTCTCGCACTCCTGGCCTCGAGCGATCCTCCTGCCTCGGCCTTTCGGCCTCCCAAAGTGCTGGCCTGTGCCCAGCCAACGGCTGTTCCAAATTAGGGTCTACGGCCCCGCACCGCTGCCACGCACAGTCCTGTGCGCCCAGACTCGACGCAAACAACAGCCGCAAGCTTCCCTGACCCCGCCCCGCAGAGTCCTCGCCCCACCCCGGCTCCACCCCTCTCCCAACCCTGCCAGGCTCTCCAATCGCGTGTGGAATTATCGCTCTACCCAGGCGGTGGTGTCGATCTCCGCTCCAATTGGGGCCGTACCATGGCGGAGAAGACTCAAAAGAGGTGGGTCTGCTGCTTGAGAAAAGCCCTTTCTCAGCTTTGCGTAGGGGTGGAACCTGTTCCTGGTCGCCAATGGTGGCGACTCAGAGGGTGTCTCATCCTGAGCCTTCGGGCTGAAGGTACCTCAAGTCCAGACCTGGCGTCCACTGAGGGAGGGGGCTACGGAGTGGGGGCGGGGAGGGCTGAGAAGGGACACGGAGTCACCGCCTGGAAGGTTTTTGTTCCTGTCTGTCCTTCCCTCCCCGCAGGCGCCTGCGCAGAGGGGGTCTCCCGGCGGGGCTGCGAGGAGAGGGTGACGTCAGCTTTTTCTTGGGGCGCAGGGGGAGGCGGGCTCCCTTCTTCCGCATGATCGGCGGTGCTTGGGGCGGCTGTACCCCACGGCTTGGCGCTGGATTCTCTGCTGCATGTTGCGAGACCCCCACCCCAGTGCTGGCCGCACCCCAGGCCCTTCCTGTCTCTGGAGGGTGGGGTGTGTAAAGGGATTTACGGTCGCTGTCAGAAGGGCGGCCGCGCCTGGAACTGTGACACGCACGCACACACACACACTATATATTAAGATGCAGGGAGTACATGCGCAGATTTGTTGCACAGATATATTGCGTAATGGTGAAGTTTGGGCTTCTAGTGTACTTATCACCCAAATAGTGAACGTTGTACCCGATGGGTAATTTTTCAGCCCTCACACCCCTCCTACCCTCGCTGCTTTTAGAGTCCCCAGTGTCTGTTATTTCCCTCTTTATGTTTCTGTGTACTCATTTTAGCTCCAACTTAAAAGTGAGAACATGTGCATTTGATTTTGTTTCTGAGTTATTTCATACCGTAATGGCCTCCAGTTCCATCCATGTTGTTGCAAAAGACATGATTCCTTTCTTTTTTATGGCTCTGTAGTATTGCATCGTATAGATACACATTTCCTTTATCCAGTCATCCGTTGATGAACACTTAGGTTGATTCCATACTTTCCTATTGTGAGTAGTACAGTGATAATCAAAGGAGTTTAATTGTCTTTTTAGTACGATGGTTTTCTTTGAGTAGATCCTGGGTCGAATGGTAGTTTCATTTGGATTAGTAGTTCTATATGAATTGCTGGGTCCAATGGTACTACTGTCTTTAGTCCTTTGAGAAGTCACCACACTATTTTCAATAGATGAACTAATTTACATTCCCACCAATAGTGTATAAGCTTAGAACTGTGACATTTTCTGCCAGGCATGGAGTGAACAAGCTCCTTTGTAAACATGTGGGGACTGCAATGGGGAGGGCGATTTTGGCTTCTTCTCCGGTAGTCTTCATTGCTGGGGTCTCTTGGTGGCTGTTGGTGGCTGGGATGACACAAGTGCAAAAGTAAAGCCGTTTCGAACAGCAGCAGTGTTGAGCTCCCTCTGCTGACTCTTTTTGACAAAGAAAACTGACATTGTTTCTGGTGCCGTAAATTAAAATTTAGATTTTTCTTCCATTTAAGCAGATGCTCTATAATTTTTTTTTTGTAAGCTAAAGAGGAACAGATGTGTTATAAATATTATGTGCAGTAGATAGTAGCTTACAGTGAAGATGAAGGTGTTGTTGACTTGTTACTTTAACAGATCTGAGGTTAAGTCTTGCCCTCCCATCTGCCGGCTCACCTCTCTGCTCCCACCACTCCGAGATACAGAGGGGTCCTTGCAGAGATATTGGGACCACGTTTTAGTTGGCCTAGTTGGTGAATTAATTCTTCCCTCCCCCACTGAGAAGTGTGCTGATTGTGATGCAAGCATTACCTGGGATCTCTCCCTTGGGCGTAAAACTGAAGGCAGGGGGCACTTGTGAGTCTCTCCTACTCTCAGTTGCCCAGGACAAGTTAAATGTTAGATAATGCTCTTTTCATAATGAGAAGGAAGCTGAGGAAATGGAAAATTGCAATGAGAAATAAGGTCTAAAACAAGAGACATTTTATAGAGGCTAATTTATTTGACCAGGGCTTAATAAAACTGCATATTTTACCATAAAAACCCACTTTAAGTGAAAAGTGTCGGAGAAATGACATTTACAGATGGTGATACATTCAAGGACAGTGTCATTCATTTATCATGGAAAAACATCTGGAGTGACAGGATGTTTCCAGAAAACTTTCAACTAGAAGAGAGATGACTGATTTCAGGACAGTGATGCCCCAGGAATGAACTCTGCTCCAAGAAATTTCTAGTCTCTGAATTTCAGTTTTTTCTGTAATGTGAGAGGGTTAGACCAGGTGATTTTCTGCTTTTACTAAAGTTTTCTTTCTTTTACTTTCTTCTAATTTCTTTCTTCTAATCTTACTAAAATCTTTCTTCTCCAATACAGTAGGAGGGCTACATATTTTCTGTTATTTCAGCAGATTGACTTTTTTTTTTTTTTTTGAGACAGAGTCGCTCAGGTTGGAGTGCAGTGAAAGCTTTGCACCATGCCTGGTTCCTTTTTTTTTTTTTTGTGAGAGGGAGTCTCACTCTGTTGCCCAGGCTGGAGTGCAGTGATGCAATCTCAGCTCACTGCAACCTTTGCCTCCCGGGTTCAAGCTATCATCCTGCTTCAGTCTCCCGAGTAGCTGGGACTACAGGTGCCCATGACCACACCTGGCCAATTTTTGTATTTTTAGTAGAGACGGGGTTTCGCCATGTTGGCCAGGCTGGTCTCAAACTCCTGACCTCAAGGAATATGCCCACCTCGGCCTTCCAAAGTGCTGGGATTACAGGCGTGAGCCACTGCACCTAGCCCAAATTGACTCTTGACAGGCTGTATCACCCAGAAGGACCATTGGTAGGATTTCATTGATTTATGCCTTATAAAAAGTCAGAGCCTGACAAAATGATGGAAACAGCTGGAGCTGTGTCTATTCTCAAAACCATTTCTTGAAGGTAGACTCAGGGATTATTTTTTCTATCTGATACCTTATTTTTTTCTTAGAGCTTTAAAAATACATTGTGGTGTGAAGATTTGTCCACCCTAAATTGTGGAAGAAAAATTTGTGTATGTCTTTTTTTTTTTAGTTCATCACACTAGTAGGGAAATTGGTACAATCTGAAAAATAGTTTTCATCTTACTTTGCATGTATATTAGGGAATACTTTGGGGTAAGATTCTGGCATAGAAATGATGGAGAGTCATGTTAATGAAAGAATTTTTACCCTTCTGACTCTCGCAGCTGTATTTTTAGAACTCTCTTATGAGCTTCAAAATCTGTATTTTCAGTCGCTTATTGGGCATATCTGGTGACTATTCCATAGATACCTCAGACTGAGTTTATCTAAAATTTAGCCAAATGACTTTTTTCTCTGAAATCTGCCCCTCCTCCCATAGGCTATTCTCAGATGGTGCCATTAGTTTTCCAGATCAGAAACCTAGAGGCTTTGACTTTGCTCCCTGGCTCCTGACTTTTGGTTAGTTTTCTTTTTCTTTTCTTTTTTCTTTTTTTCCTTCTTGTTTTTTTTTTTTTTTTTTTGAGACAGGGTTTCACTCCATCACCCAGGCTGGAGTGCAGTGATGCGATCTCGGCTCACTGCAACCTCTACCTCCTGGGCTCAAGCAGGCCTCCCGCCTCAGCCCCCCAAGTAGCTGGGAGTACAGGTGTAAGCCACCATACCCAGCTAAGTTTTGTATTTTTTGTAGAGATTGGGTTTTACCATGTGACCCGGGCTGGTTTGGGTTGTTTTTCTGACATAAATGAAGCTGAGTCAGAGCAGCTGATTTTGAGCCCTGGAATTTGAGTTTCCCTCTCCATCAGAAATCATCCCTTCCCAGGAAGGGGACAGGATGGCACCAGTTTCCTTATTTCACTCCATGCCCCTCACCGCCATCCCTCTGTAGTTGATACGGTTTGGCTGTGTCACCACCCAAATCTCATTTTGAATTGTAGTTCCATAATTCCCACATGTTGTGGGAGGGACCAGGTGGAGATAATTGAATCATGGGGGCCATTTCCCCCATCCTGTTCTCATGGTAGTGAGTTAGTTCTCACAAGATCTAATGGTTTTATAAGGGACTTCTCCCTTCACTGGGCACTCATTCTCCTCCTTGCCACCTTGTGAAGAAGGACGTGTTTGCTTCCCCTTCTGCCATGGTTGTGGGTTTCCTGAGGCCTCCCCAGCCATGCTGAACTGTGAGTCAATTAAACCTCTTCCCTTTATAAATTACCCAGTCTCAGATATGCCTTTATTAGCGATGTGAGAACAGACTAATACACTAGTCAAACTTATTTCCCCTCCACAGAGAAGAAAGCAAATATAGTTTGCTCTTTATATCCATGGGTTCCACATCCATGGATTCAACCAACCTCAGATCGAAAATAGGAAAAAAAAATAGTGTCTTTAAACAATACAGTATAACTATTTACATAGCATTTACATTATAGTAGGTATTGTAAATTATCTAGAAATGACAAAGTATGAGAGGATGTGTATAGGCTTTATGCAAATATTGCAGTATTTTATATCAGAGACTTGAACATCTGAGGATTGGTCCGGTAACCAATCTCCCACAGATAATGGATACTGAGGGATGAGACTATACACACTTAATGGTCCTTGGGGCCTGTAACAAGGAATGGGAAGTACCTACCTTCAACGTTGCCTAGAAACCAGATTTTTATTAAATGTGTTTGTTGCCAAGTCTTGTTTCTATTTCCTAGACATACCTGCAGCTTCTCCTATGTGCTACCAGTGCCTTTGGTATGGTTTGGCCCTGTGTCCCCACTCAAATCTCATCTTGAATTATAATGCCCACCTGTTGAGGGAGGGACGCGTAATCCGAGTGATTGGATTATGGGAGTGGTTTCCCCCATGCTGTTCTCGTGATAGTGAGTGAATTCTCACAAGACCTGATGGTTTTATAAATGGTAGTTTTCCCTGCGCTCTCACTGTCTCTGTCCTGCTGCCTTGTGAAGAAGGTGCCTGCTTCCCCTTTACCTTCTGCCATGATTGTAAGTTTCCTGAGGCCTCCCCAGTCATGTGGAACTGTGAGTCAATTAAACTTCTTTCCTTTACAAATTACCCAGTCTCAGGGAAGTTCTGTACAGCTGTGTGAAAACGGACTAACACAGCATTTCAGGCCTGCATTATCTCTGTAGGATTAGATCAGCTGCCTTCCTGACCCCCACCACCGCCAAGTACTTCTTCATACGTATCAATTATCTGCATACCATTTTGTGACATTGTTGGCTTGGGAATGGGAATCCTTCAGTGACTTCTTGCCTACAGGTGCAAATTCAAATCCCTTGTCATGGTGTACAAGCTTGTTCATGGGCTGGTCCTGCTTTTCCTCCCAGCGTTACCTGCTCCCTTTCTCTTCATGACTTTCGTGCTTCTACTCATTCAGTGATGTCTAGCCCGGGAGGGGGAAGAGGTTTTTACTTTGTTACTTACTAGTCTCTGCTTAGATGTATGCATATGGTATTTCAACATAGATAGAATAGATAAAATAATGTTTTAATATTTTTACATAAGTGTTCTTGCACAAACATTTACACTTTTCTTTTCTTTTTTTTTTTTTTTTTGAGATGGAGTCTCGCTCTGTCGCCCAGGCTGAAGTGCAGTGGCACTACCTCGGCTCACTGCAAGCTCTGCCTCCCGGGGTCCTGCCATTCTCCTGCCTCAGCCTCCCCAGTAGCTGGGACTATAGGTGCCCACCACCATGCCCAGCTAATTTTTGTATTTTTAATAGAGACGGAGTTTCGCCATGTTGGCCAGGTTGGTTGGTCTCAAACTCCTGACTTCAGGTGATCCACCTGCCTTGGCCTCCCAAAGTCCTGGGATTACAGGTATGAGCCACCATGCCCAGCCCAAAGTGGAACATTTGGAAATCAAAATTTTGAAAAATCCAAACAAAATTACGAAGACAAAATATCTAAAATGTTAGTGTTATTTCATAGTAGCTGAGAGCAGATTTAACACCATGAATGTCATTGCCATTTAGAAAAATTCTTTTCTTAATGAAAAGAAGTTTCCTAATAACCATCACTGTAATGGAGAAGTCATTTGATGCACTTCCTCATGTCAGCTCATGGTTCAGCTAGTGTCGGTGTTTACATACAGCTTTGTCAAATGAAAGATAACAGCAGAATATAAAAAAGCATCAGTAAGTTATATGGAAATTATTAGTCTTTTGAACAATTTGTACTACAATTTATATTACTTTGTAAAAAGTTTCTCGTGTGTGTATATATATCAGAGTAAATAGAAATATTTGTAAATTTTAAATTTCTAAGTTAGTATTACTTTGCTGGTTGTTAAATAGTATAAATGTATATTTTTTCGCCCTGCCTTTACAAAAATAATGGCATATTATATACTGTCCATTTTCTCACTTCACTTTTTTTTTTACTTTTAACAATATAGCTTGGAGATCATTCCTTTTTTTTTTTTTTTAAGAGATGAGGTCTCACTATGTTGCCCAGACTGGTCTTGAATTCCTGGGCTTAAGCAATTCTCCTTCCTTGGTCTCCCAGAGTGCTGGGATTACAGGTGTAAGCCACTGTGCACAGCCATTCCAAAATCTTGACAAGGGATTATTCATTCTTTTTGATGACCATGTAATAGTCCATAGTATGCCATAATTTATTAACTAATCTTCCACTGATGAATAGGTTGTTTTCAGCTGTTTGCTGTTTAGAAACATGCTGGTATTAAAAGAAAAGGTTCAAAACTCTTCTCAAGCATTTTAATACAATAGCACATGTGATTTGGGATGATGAACAATATACCAATTGAAAAATTTATAATCTATTAAAATCTTACCCTCCTACCATTGACTTTCCATTTTTCCATCTTTTTTTTTTTTTTTTTTTCTGAGATGGAGTTTCACTCTTATTACCCATGCTTGAGTGCAATGGCACAATCTCGGCTCACTGCAACCTCCGCCTCCCGAGTTCAAGCGATTCTCCTGCCTCTGCCTCCCGAGTAGCTGGGATTACAGGTGCCCGCCACCACACCCAGCTAATTTTGTATTTTTAGTAGAGATGGGGTTTCTCCATGTTGGTAAGGCTGGTGTCGAATTCCCAACCTGAGGTGATCCGCCCACCTCGGCCTCCCAAAGTGCTGGGATTACAGGTGTGAGCCACTGCACCTGATCTTTTTTTCCATCATTTTTTTAAACCTTGTTTTCATTACAGTGTCAGTGTAGCTTCTCCAATAGTATTTTTAATCTTACCCCTGGTAAATGTTACCTTTTTCTTGCTACAGTGTGAAGATTGCTCCTGGAGCAGTTGTATGTGTAGAAAGTGAAATCAGAGGAGATGTCACTATCGGTAAGAAAATAGTTTATTTACTGTTTTTCAAGAATTGATGTGATTTAATCTATTTTAGTGCTTTACAATTAGATACTGTCTTCCATGTTTATTTCACGGATGTCCTAGTTTTATTGACAAAACAATGCATTTTCTCCTATGTGTTTAAAATTTCTGAAGGAATACAGTGTGATGGAGGCTGTGTTTAAACTCCTATCTGAAATACTAATGAGGCTGTATAACAAAGTCATTCGTGTATTTGAGAGAGATCTGTTGTGTACCTGCGATGTGCCAGGCACTGTGCTACGGTGCTGCCTTTGTGGAGCTTCGTGGAGAGCGTGGGCCATGGAGTCAACGGACCTGGGCTGCTTTGCTCCTTGCTCCTTTCTTGCTGGGTTACTTTGGACATATTACTTAACCTCTCTAACCTTGATTTTTTTTGCCCCATCTATATAATTGTGTATATCAGGATCAGGTGTGGCTGCATGTAGGGGTGGGTTATACCTGTAGAGGTTTATTCTCTCATATAAAAAGTTTTGAGGTAAGTAATGCAAGGCTGATTAGTTGATTGTCCAGCATGGAGCTCCCGTCCTGTAGGCCAGGAAGTGATGGCTAGAGCACCAGCCGTCATCTTGGATGAGAAAGGGGAGGCATGGAAGCAAAAGGGCATGTGTCCCAGCTGTGAGTCAGCTCCCTTTAAATAGCCTTCCTGAAAGTTCCACACGACCCTCCCCTGCAGCTTGATGTGTCCATGAGATTGTCTTAGCCATGAGACCAAGCTGCAGGGGAGTTTGGGAGATGTAGTCTTAGCTGGTTGCATTGCAGCCGCTAATGAGATCAGGGTTCTATTACAAGGAAAAAGAGGAGAAGAGATATTGGATGGCAATGAGCAATTTTCTTTTTTTTTTTTTTTTGAGACGGAGTCTCGCTCTGCCGCCCAGGCTGGAGTGCAGTGGCCGGATCTCTGCTCACTGCAAGCTCCGCCTCCCGGGTTCACGCCATTCTCCTGCCTCAGCCTCCCGAGTAGCTGGGACTACAGGCGCCCGCCACCGCGCCCGGCTAGTTTTTTGTATTTTTTAGTAGAGACGGGGTTTCGCCATGTTAGCCAGGATGGTCTCGATCTCCTGACCTCGTGATCCGCCCGTCTCGGCCTCCCAAAGTGCTGGGATTACAGGCTTGAGCCACCGCGCCCGGCCCTGAGCAATTTTCATAACATGCAAAATAGTAGTGTCTATCTCTTAGGTTTCTTGAAAGAGAACATGAAAATTGTGAGTAGTGAGCTGTCAATAACCGTTTGCTGTTAACGCGGTCAGATCTTCTCAGTGTAGCCTTGCCCGAGCTCAAGTCTAACATTTTACTTACATGAACTTGACTAAATTCCTCAGACATTTTACTCTGTTCTTTTACCTGGGGTTTGCCTGGATATGGTGCCCTTGCGGTTTTATTGGTGTGAGCTCATTCTTACCAGCAGCCGCATGTCACCTGTATGCTACCAGACTAAAGTGTTCAGTGAACTCTTACACTTTCAGAGAGGAAATACACTTTATTTCCTTAAATGAACAGTTTCTTTAATAGAAAAAAAACCCTGTAATGTCATATTTTTTTTCCAAAAATATCTAAGCCTCCAAACAATTTAGGCATCTTGTCTTATAAAACCAGTGGAGGTTGTGCCAGTATTATGGAACATTGTTAAGAATTTGCCAGGTGCCAGGCGCGGTGGCTCAAGCCTGTAATCCCAGCACTTTGGGAGGCCAAGACGGGCGGATCACGAGCTCAGAAGATCGAGACCATCCTGGCTAACATGTGAAACCCCGTCTCTACTAAAAAATACAAAAAACTAGCCGGGCGAGGTGGCGGGCGCCTGTAGTCCCAGCTACTCAGGAGGCTGAGGCCGGAGAATGGCGTGAACCCGGGAGGCGGAGCTTGCAGTGAGCTGAGATCGCACAACTGCACTCCAGCCTGGGCGACAGAGCGAGACTCCGTCTCAAAAAAAAAAAAAAAAAAAGAATTTGCCAGGTTGGTTAATTTAATTATTTTAAATTGAGATACTTTAAAAATGTAGAAAACGGCCCTGTTTCTTTTCAGTGCTGTGTTAACTCTTTGTCTTTTGTATTACCTAAACCACTTGCAAAGTGTTTATGAAGGAAAATGAGGAGGGCCATGTTTTTTAATTTTTTACAATCTCTGCTGCAGACTGGGACCACATATTTATCAAAATGCTCCTCTGTGTTCTTTTTACTCATCATTTTACTGCATTATAATTGTGGCTATCATCATGATATTCTAGGAATAATACCTTATAGTAGTTTACAACGCATTCTTCAGTTAGAAGGAAAGTAAGACTGAAGTAATTATGTAGATTTTCCCTGGCATTTCTACTTCTTCCCCATTTTACATTTTTTCTTTTTTTTTTTAAATCCCCCAATGTTACAACCACCCTGTTTTTTGTTGTTGTTGTTGTTGTTGTTATTGTTTTGTGACGGGGTCTTGCTATTTTGCCAGGCTAGTCTTAAACTCATGGGCTCAAGCGATCCTCCTGCCTCAGCTTCCCAAAGTGTTGGGATTACAGGTGTGAGCCACCACACCTGGCCCCACAACAACCCCATTTTAAATAACTATATAATGTCTACTATAAGATAGATATATAGATAGTATAGCTACATCTGCAGGCATAAATATACACAGACATTACGTGGGTGGGGGATATGTATTTCAGATTTGAAATAACATCTTTTACAGAAGATTTTCTGGGCTGTAAAGGCATTATCTGTGCAAGGAAGGTAGCTGCCAGTGATTGGTGGACCACTGTCTAGGACTGAGTTTTAGGGGTATCAGGGATCAGTATTCACTTTCCTGTTTCTCCCTCTGGTTTTCACTACGTTGTGCTCCTCCCCCTTCTTTATGCCTCTTATGTTCCTACTTTCCCTACATGTTGAAATTATTTAAGAAAGCAGAGGCCGGAAAGAGTTCAAGACCAGTGTGGAAAATATAGTGGGATAAGAGAGAGAGAGAGGGAAAGGAAGGAAAGGAAAGAAGGAAAAGAGAGAAAGAAAGAGAGGGAAGGGAGGGAGAGAGGAAAGGAAGGGAGAGAGAGAGAGGAAGAGAGAGAGAGAAAGAAAATAAAGAAGGAAGGAAAGAAAGAAAAGGAAAGGAAGAGAAAGAGAAGAAGGAAGGAGAAAAAAGAAAAATTAGCAGAAGGAAGGGAGGGAGGGAAGAAGGAAGGGAAGAATTAGCCGCATGTGGTGGCACGTGCCTGTAGTCCCAGCTACTTGGGAGGGCTCAGTGAGCTATAAGTGCACCACTACACTCCAGCCTGGATGACAGTATGAGACCGTGTCTCAAAAAAAAAATAATAATAATATTACATAAGGAGGTACATTGTTTAAAGCTACTTTCCATCTAGTTTGTTGGTTTGTTTAGAACCAAGGTCTTGTTCTGTTGCCCAGGCTGGAGTGCAGTGGTATGATCATGGCTCACTGCGGTGTCAAACCTCTGCACTCAAGTGATCCTCCCACCTCAGCCTCCAAAGTAGCCAGGTCTACAGCGATGCACCACCACACCTGGCTAATGTTTGTATTTTTGTCCAGGCTGGTCTCAAACTCCTGGCCTCAGTTGATCCTCCTGCCTTGGCCTACCAAAGTTCTGGGATTACAGGTGTAAGTCATTGCTCTTGGCCCTTCAACTAGTTTTTGACCACTAGCTGGTGGTGCACAATTCTGTTAAAATGACATTTTAATACAGATTTTCTTTCTTTCTTTTTCTTTTTTGAGACAGAGTCTGTCTCACTGTGTTGCCCAGGCTGGAGTGCAGTGGTGTGATCTCGGCTCACTGCAACCTTCACCTCCTGGGTTCAAGCGATTCTCGTGTCTCAGCCTCCCAAGTAGCCAGAATTACAGGCATGTGCCACCACACTTGGCTAATTTTTTTTTGTATTTTTAGTAGAGACAGGGTTTCACCATGTTGGTCAGGCTGACTTCAAACTCCTAACCTCAAATGATCCGCCCTTTTCGGCCTCCAAAGTTAACACAGATTTTCGGTGATGGATTATAACATAAGAAGTGGTAATACATTTTTAAGGAAAGAAATACCTAGCGATTTACAGTTTATCACAGCAGATGGCCTCCAAGTGAATACTTATTATATTTACTTTGACCCAGTATTTCGAAACAAGAAAATTTTTGCTCAAATACTGAAGAGAAAAAACTGAATTTTAGAAGTTAAGGAAAATTTGAGGAAAAATGAAGGTTCAGAAGAGTGTTACAGTTACCGATGGTTCTGTCTTCTACAATTCTTGTCTCCTTTTTGTTATGTATGTTTCTTATCTTCAACTGTATAATACGGGAATTTTCCAGAATTGGTATTTAGATAATCATTTTTGTCATTGTTGTATTTGGTATAAAATGTCTCAAGTCTTTTGGCTTCTATTAATTCATTTTTCTGATGTAATGCATCAGATTAAAAAGCTCCTGGGAGATATAATTATAAAAGCAGAGTGGAGATAAGTCATCTGATTACAACTGTCACCACCCTGCTTTATTTTTCATCTTAGGGCTTTTATTGTTGCTTTTGCTTAGTTTATCTGAGTTAAGTAGCAATAAACTGTAGTTTAATTCATAGATTTTTTTCAGGATGTTTTGTGTAATTTTCCATCCTCTAGTCATGTATATTTTTACAAATTATTCCATTCTGAAATATTTTAGGAAGAAAGTAATGTTTTCCTTTGCTATGTTTCAGGCTAATGGAACTTTAAACTCAATCTGTTTTCCTAGAAAAGCAGGTATTTGTTTTTTCAGAGAAACTAGCTGGATGCTTGGAAGTATGGTCCTTAAGCAGAAACCCTATAACTTGAAACTCTGCTGGAGCCTGACCCCCTTATTCAAGGCTGTTGAGAGACAAAGCCTGGGAAAAGTAACAGCCCTCTTGTTAATTATAATTTGGGTAAATAAGGTTTCATAGCATCAAGCCTATTTTTAGTTAGTCTGCCTTAATTCATGGGCCGTGAATTATTTCCCGTAAATCTTTGAGAGCCGAAAACCTTTCTGAAAGGTACCCTGAAGCACAGTCCCATGGTCCATTACAGGGCGAGAGGCTGGGACAGGACTTAGTCAGGACATCAGTATGTGAAGGCAGAATTCTTCACAGTGGAAATGTTTTGTGCTGGAAGCACTTTGTCCCACTTACTTAGTCTCGCTAGGAGAGTTTTAATACAGACCGAAAGCCTCCCTTTCATTGCAGCAATCTTTTTCAGTAAGGCAGAACAGTGGCTTTGACTTGAGAAATTATCACCTATAAAGCACTCTTACAGGTACTTCAGCTTACAGTTCAAGAAAATTGTTTAGTTGTCACAAAAACAGAGCTTAAGGCCTTTTGAATTATTTATTGACAAATGGAAATGTACACAAAGATTGCTTTCTGTGGCAAAGATAGACAGGAAAAGTGTCCTTTACCAGGGAAATGGAAATTGGATGCAAGGAATATCTTTCTGGCTATGTGGCACCAAGCCCAGCCAACCCATTTAGAAAAATAATTCATCAGCCAGTAAGGCAGTTCCAACTCTAGACACGTTTATCCAAACAAGGAGATAAGCCAAATAGGGCTTCAGCACATTTGGTAAGAAAATACACAAACTGCCCTGCCAGAAGGAGCGCCAGGGTTCACAGCAAGCTTTCAAACAGTGTTTTCCATGGTGACAGAGTTTTATTTTTAAAGCACTTGAACCTCAAGACCCTTAAACTTCATGTTGAATTCAGACCCGATCTAGGTATAATAAAAGTGCTCATGGCATCAGAAAAGCATGAAGTGAACCGTGGCCACGTTTCAGTGTGCTATTTCTAATGGTGCTTGAGTTCCTGGGCTCTGGACTCTCTGCTGCCCAACCTCCCATCATCAGACCACACAGACAGAATTACCCGCATCATTCACGGAAATCACAGCCTTCCTTTAAGAAGTTCACCAGGCCAGACGCGGTGGCTCACGCCTTCAATCCTAGCACTTTAGGAGGCCGAGTCGAGCAGATTTCCTGAGTTCAGGAGTTCGAGACCAGCCTGGGCAACACGGTGAAACCCCGTCTCTACTAAAATACAAAAAATTAGCTGGGCGTGGAGGTGGGCGCCTGTAGTCCCAGCTACTTGGGAGGCAGAGGCAGGAGAATTGCTTAAACCTGGGAGGCGGAGGTTGCAGTGAGCTGAGATCTTGCCACTGCACTCCAGCCGGGGCGACAGAGCGAGACTCTGTATCCAAAAAGAAAAAAGTTCACCAAACCAAAATCTTAGCGGTTACATATCCTGAAGTCCGCTTATGCTAACCACTTCAGTCTGTGCCCAGAAAAGACCCACAAGAATTTGAGAGAACCTATTTGATGTATTATTGCCTGTGACATTTGCTGTCACCTCACAATTTAAAGTTGATCTTTTCTCAAACTTTTATTTCAGCCGCTTAACACTGGGACCTGTAGTTTGCAATGCTGCCAGCAGGTGGAGATGGTGTCTAAATCACTGGTCTCACCTAAATGAAGCGGTGCTTTCTCTCCCTCTCTGGACACAGCCCTCAGATTTCTAACCAGGCATTTTCCAGTTACTTGTTTAATAATTATTAATAATGATAAAGACAGTAATAATAATAAAATACCTGCTTGAAATAGTTCACATATTATTTTTTCAATATTGTGTAAGACATCTTACAGGACTTAGGTTTATTTTAATTTTTTTTGTTTGTTTTTTTGAGACAGAGTCTCACTTTGTCACCCAGGCTGGAGTGCAGTAGCGCAATCTCAGCTCACTGCAACCTCTGCCTCCCGGGTTCAAGTGACTCTCCTGCCTCAGCCTCCCAAGTAGCTGGGATTACAGATGCCCGCCACAATGCCCGGCTAATTTTGGTGTTTTAGTAGAGATGGGGTTTCGCCATGTTGCCCAGGCTGGTCTCGAATTCTTGTGCTCAAGTGATCCACCTGCCGTGGTCTCCCAAAGTGCTGGGATTACAGACGTGAGCCACCACGCCTGGCCTATTTTGATTTTTTAAAATGTGTGCTTCTGGTATCTTCTGTGAAAAAAAAGTTTTAAAATTTTTAAAAAGTGTGCTTATTTGTTTGGGTTCTTTATGTAAGAAACATGGATTAGTCATTTTTGAAAGGGAAAAATGAAAGTATCACTTGTTTTCATAAGTTTTAAAGAAACACACAGGTCCCAGGGGTATCTTTGTCTTGTCAAGAGCTACAGCTTGATGACCGGCAGAATATCTAGTGTCTCTGGCTACTTATCTAGCAGTGGCAAAGGATCTGCTTTCTGTCACAGACGTGACGATCACATCCTCCTATCTTTTTTTTTCCCCCTCAGAGAAAAAAAAAAAAAGACATTGTCAGAGACAGTATCTTGCTCTGTCGCCCAGGCTGGAGTACAGTGGTACAATCATTGTTCCCGGTACCCTTGAACCCCTGGACTCAAGCAATCCTCCTGCCTCAGCCTCCCAAGTAATTGGGACCACAGGTGCACCCTACCATAACTGGCCAATTTTTTTTTAATTTTTCATTTTGTAGAGAAGCGGGTGTGACTCATTGCCCTGGCTGGTCTGGAACTCCTGGCCTGAAGTAGTCCTCCCACCTCAGTCTCCTGACGTGCTGGGATTACAGGTGTGAGCCACTGTGCTCAGCCCCATATCTAAGATTTTTAAAGCTAGTTATGGAAAATACTTTCATTAATCTTTTTACTGTCTGATCATGTGGTGTGGAATTTTTCCCCTTGGCTAACAGGAGATATTACCCTGATACCTGAGTAGAGGTGCAAAGCGGTTCTTTTTCTTCTGTGTCCCAGACCAGAACTAGTTATTTTGCTTACTATGAAAAAGTTATGCATTAGCTCTTAGTAGTAAATAGTGATAAATATCCCATTTTTTAAGAACCATGGTCCAGACCCCACAATCCCTCTTTCAAACATTATTTCATATAATCCACATTTCAGCCCAATGAAGTAGGTTACAGATCTCTTCTTTTTATAGATGAGAAAACACGCCTTTGTGAGAGTAAGCACGTCACCTTTAGGTGATAGAGTCCGGTGTCTAGACTTTCTAGACAAGGCGGGGGGTGGGACTGGCTGGGGCTTTGATTACAAAGAACCTAAAAGAGGCAGATTGTGTCCTGTTATCATAGACTATTTTGACATAAAATATAAACCTGGTATGGTGCAAACTATACATTTCAGTTGGTTCCCACAGCTGGAAGCCTTACAGTTTCTCCTTTAAAAGAAATCCACTGCTCATTTCCCTGTCGTTTGGGGCCTCAGCCCCGAAAGTGGTGATGTCTAAAATGCCATTATTAAGGGACCTGTGAAATAAATTATGGTATATTAATATAAAATGAGATACTTTTCAGCCATTAAAAAGAGTATCTATCTAGATATACTTACATGGAAAAATTACCATGAAATAAGCAAATTGTAGAAGAATAGGTACTGTTTCTTGGTTTGAAAGAAGTGTGCTTGAAATGCATATTTTTTTCCAAATCATATTTATTTTTAAACTTTTTAATGAGATATAGCTTATATGGAGTGATATTTACAGATTTTTTTTTTATTGTTTTTTTTTTGAGACGGAGTCTCACTCTGTCACCCAGGCTGAGTGCAGTCGTGTGATCTTGGCTCATGGCAACTTCCGCCTTCCAGGTTCAAGCAATCCTCCCACCTCAGCCTCCTGAGTAGCTCAGACCACAGGTGTGCACCACCCTGCCTGGCTAATTTTTTTGTATTTTTCGTAGGGACAGGGTTTCACCATGTTAGCTAGGCTGGTCCCGAACTGCTGACCTCAAGTGATCCACCCACCTCGGCCTCCCAAAGTGCTGGGATTACAGGCATGAGCCACCGCCCACAGCAGTATTTACATATCTTAAGTGTACAGTGGAGCTTACATCTGGAATAATATACCCCAAATTTTTAAGAGTAGTTACCTCTGGGGAATGAGATTAGCATAAGAAGATCTTTCACTTTTTGCTTTGTTTGAATTTTTTGTAATGATCATGTTATTATATAAATATGTATATAGCTATGTGAATATGTGTGTATATATGCATATATATTTTTTGTTTGTTTTAAATAAAAGATTAGATGCACACATTTACACTCATGTTCAACTTGAGAAGCTTCCCAGGGATCTCAGAGATCCATCCCATCTTCTATCCTGAAATCTTCCATCCTGAATGGGAGAATATGCCTGGGAAATTTTACTTTAAAAGCTGAAGATTTGGAAAGCCAGAAGTGACTGAGAGATCAAGGCCACTCTCTTGTTATTTCTTACCAGACTGTGTGTCCTGATAAGAAATGTTGGGGTGTTGGACTGAGCAGCCTGTTTTAGGCCCCCACCCTCCTTATCAACCTCCAGCAATTCCTCATCAGGAAAAAGAATAGGCGTCCCTGAGGTTCTCTCCAATTCTCTGGGCACCAGAAACACCTCCTTATTTTTAGTACATTTGTGAATGAGTGTATATTAAGCATTCCCAGTTTTCAAGATAAAAAGTTCAAAAGGACAAAAATAACATGTATTTATTTTTGTTGCCCCATATCATATAGTGGGGCATCTCAGCTGTCACAGGCAGATAATAATTATGAATTGACAATTTATATAATTAGGTGGGGCACAGTGGCTCACGTCTGTAATCCCAGCATTTTGGGAGGCTGAGGCAGGAGGATTTCTTGAGGCCAAGTGTTCAAGACCAGCCTGAGCAACATAGTGAGACCCCATCTCTAAAAATTAGCTGGATGTGGTGGCATGTGCCTGTAGTTCCAGCAGCTCAAGAGGCTGAGGCAGGAGGATTGCTTGAGCTCAGGAATTGAAGGCTGGAGGGAGTTATGATCACGCTACTATACTCCGGCCTGGGTGATAGAATGAGACCCTGTCTCTAAAAAAAAAAAACACAAACCAATTTACACAATTGAATACTGAATTTTTTGGACAGTGTCACTTTCCTAATCCCCCACCCCCTCCGTCAACACTTCTGTCCACCCTCCCTTACTTTCAGAGTCAGTTATTTCATCTGCTTGTGTTTACCCATAAAAATTGCCTTGGGGGGGTACATGGGATGGGTATTGGAGAGAGGCTGAAGGAGGCTATGTTTTCCCATCAGTGGTTTCATTATCACCAGAACCCTCAGCCTGTGGTAGATAAAGCTGGGAGGGAGTATGTTAGCATTCCAGGCTCAGGGCGGGGTACTGTGCTGGTGAAGTGAGAGTAATGAGGGCCCTGGCTGTTCCCTTCAATTTGAGACTGGAGGCATCGCCTCGGGGCTCCCCACACCAAAGTCCTAGGACTCCAGTGATCACCTTTGGGTCCTTCTGCTGCCTCCCTTTAACCTTTTCAGCTTTCACTGGTTTGAATCATATCCTGGGCCAGACGGCAGAAGCTGTGCCTCCTTTCAGTAGGTGTGCTCGTAATAGGGACACTGACAGAGGAGCAAAGCTGTTAGATCCCATAATTTCTGACTTCTGTCCACCCATGTTTCTCCTTTTTTTTTTTTTTTTTTTTTTTGAGACAGAGTCTTGCTGTGTCACCCAGGCTAGAGTACAGTGGCATGATCTCAGCTCACTGCAGCCTCTGTTTCCTGGGTTCACACGATTCTCCTGCCTCAGCCTGCCAAGTAGCTGGGACTACAGGCACATACCATCATGCCTGGCTCATTTTAGTATTTTTTGGTAAAGATGAGGTTTTGCCATGTTGGCCAGGCTGATCTCGAACTCCTGACCTCAAGCGATCTGCCCATCTCGGCCTCCATATTTCTTCTTAATTATGTAATAAAAAGACTAATTTGGAGGCATACTCACATAAGAAAGCAGAACATGTTAAGCAAAGAGAGCCTTACCTTGCTGAGGGAAAAGAAGGAATTAATTTTTATTGCCAACTTTGTGTCACATGCTGTGTCTCCCAACATTATCACCCCTAGCCCTTACAGCAACCCTGTGGGACTGGTGTTGTCATCACCTCTGTTTCACCACTGAGATCACGGGAAGCTTCCGAGTGGAGGCTGAGCCAGAGCTGTCTGGCTGTAGTGCCTGTGCCATTCCACTCACATTTGCTTGCAACTTGGCCCTGACTACTGATGATAAAGCCCGGGAGATAGTATCTGTGAAGTACCTAGCTTGGTGCCTGGCACATACTTAGAAAATGTTCCTCCCAACAGCCTCACCCATCCTCAGTCACCTTCCACCCTCCTGTTGGAAGCATAGCCTCCACCACTAATTTCTTCTCAAACTATTTTTAACAGGACCTCGGACAGTGATCCACCCTAAAGCACGAATTATTGCAGAAGCTGGGCCAATAGTGATTGGCGAAGGGAACCTAATAGAAGAACAGGCCCTCATCATAAATGCGTGAGTAAGACTCTTATACATACTGTGAACCAAGGACCATGGGTAATGGTTTTTCTTAATTTTAGCTGTCTGTAAGACCCTTTTCAACAGACATCCAGGATGCTTACTATTTTAGAGCTAGAGAAACATTAACGGTCTTTCTCAACATAAGTAAATAAGCAAACCAAAAACCATATGAGGGAAAAGACTTGTCCAAGATGAGAGAGCTGAGTAGCTGCCTAGAATCTTTGATGCTGGGCCTGGTCATCTTCCCCTTACATGTGGCTTTCTCACCCATTCCTTAAGCAAACATTTCCTGAGCACTTCAAGCCTCCCAGTGCCGTGCCCACCACCCTGCAGAGAGTTTTTTTGGATTTTTCGGTTCTAGCCGAAATGTTATTAGTCATGCCTAAACATGTGAATTTAACTCTAATATATTTTTTCACATGTTTTGCACAGGTGACACCCAGAATTATAGTTGAAAAATGTGGAGTCCTAGAGGCAATTTTTTAACTGTAAAGATTAAAAAATAATAAAATACTAGAACATGTGCATGATCATAGTGAACCAGACTGTAAAACCCATGAATTTTTCATAAACATTTATAAGTTCTTTCTAGATAAAATTTTGGGAAGGAATTCAAGTTTATACCTAATTTATAGCAACCGTGTATGGAATTTGTAAGAAAGACCTTGGGAAAATATTTAACTGTCAGAAAAAGACTGATTTAATGCTTACTTAGAATTTAAAATACATTTGGCACCTTCAGTGTAAGTCAATTAACAGCAGCTATATTCTGCAGTAACTCAACTGTCAGAGATAAAACACCATTTAAAAATGGCATCCTCTTCTTAGAACACAAACATTTTATCTTCCAAGTATTTCAACTAGCTAATAGCAATAATTATTTTATGTGAATATCTGTTTATGTTTCACAATCCCAAATAATTATTAAGAGTGGAAAATTTTCAAGTTAGGCATGATTTTGATTCTAGTTAACAGCCTAAAAAGATAGCTAGCATCTTTTTTCCTTAGTCCTGGAGAAGACCCACTGGACTTTGAATTTAAAAAATAAACTAAAGTAGGCCGGGCGTGGTGGCTCACACGGGTAATCCCAGCACTTTGGGAGGCCAAGGCAGATGGATCATGAATGAGGTCAGGAGTTCAGACCAGCCTGACCAATATGGTGAAACCCCGTCTCTACTGAAAATACAAAAAAAAATTAGCCGGGCATGGTGGCACCCCACCTTGTAGTCCCAGCTACTTGGAAGACTGAGGCAGGAGAATCACTTGAAGCTGGGAGGCAGAGGTTGCAGTGAGCCAAGATTGTGCCACTGTACTCCAGCCTGAGTGACACAGCAAGACTCCGTCTCAAAAAATATAATAAACTAAAATAAATAAACTAAGGAAGGCTGTTCTTCTCTACACACCAATGACTTCTTCATTTTTCAGTAGCTCTCTTCAACTCAAAATCAAGCCTGCTCTAGCATACAGGATGAATGAATGACTTAAATTAAGAAATAACTTACATAGGCTGGGCGTGGTGGCTCACACCTGTAATCCCAGCACTTTGGGAGGCCCTGACTAGTGGATCACCTGAGATCAGTTCGAGACCAGCCTGGGCAACATGGTGAAACCCCATCTCTACAAAAATACAAAAATTAGCCGGGCCTAGTGGCACGTGCCTGTAGTCCCAGCTACTTGAGAGGCTGAGGCAGGAGAATCTCTTGAACCCGGGAGATGGAGGTTGCAGTGAGCCAAGATGGCGCCACCGCACCAGCCTGGGTGATAGAGTGAGATTCCATATCCAAAAAAAAAAACAACAACAACAAAAAAAGAAATAACTTACATAGTCATATCTTTTAAGCTTGATGTAGGTAAAATTTAAAGAATTAACCAACGGCCGGGCGCAGTGGCTCAAGCCTGTAATCCCAGCACTTTGGGAGGCCGAGACGGGCGGATCACGAGGTCAGGAGATTGAGACCAGCCTGGCTAACACAGTGAAACCCCGTCTCTACCAAAAAAATACAAAAAACTAGCTGGGCGAGGTGGCAGGCGCCTGTAGTCCCAGCTACTCGGGAGGCTGAGGCAGGAGAATGGCATAGACCCGGGAGGCGGAGCTTGCAGTGAGCTGAGATCCGGCCACTGCACTCCAGCCTGGGCAACATAGCAAGACTCCATCTCAAAAAAAAAAAAAAAAAAAAAACCAAAATTCGAAAATAGGAAGAAAATTGCTCATCGTGTTACTGACTTTTTGGATGATTTGTTTCTTCTTTTTACAGTTACCCAGATAATATCACTCCTGACACCAAAGATCCAGAACCAAAACCTATGATCATTGGCACCAATAATGTGTTTGAAGTTGGCTGTTGTATCCTTTACAATAATCTACCATAAATAATTCCCAGCTGTCCTTTGGTACCTAAGTCTTCTGTAGAAATTGTAAAACTGTCACAATTTGGCTATCAAATATACTTACAGTCATAATATATATTATATTTTTAAAAGTAGGTCATCCAGGCTGGGTGCGGTGGCTCATGCCTGTAATCCCAGCACTGTGGGAGGCCAAAGTGGGCAGATCACTTGAGGCCAGGAGTTCAAGACCAGCCTGGCCAACATGTTGAAACCCTATCTCTACTATTAAAAAAAAAAAATTAAAAAATTAGCTGGGTACGGTGGCACATGCCTGAAATTCCAGCTACTCAGGAAGCTGAGGCAGGAGAATCGCTTGAACTCAGGGGGCGGAGGTTGCAGTGAGCCAAGATTGTGCCACTGTACTCCAGCCTGGGTGACAGAGCGAGACTCCATCTCAAAAAAGAATAAAAATAAAAATAAATAAAAGTAGGTCACCTAGCTCTTTGAACAGACTTTTTGAATAGTATATATGTTTAAAATGGTCCCTTCTGTTCCTGTAAATAAGTCAATAGAGTAAAGTAAGTATGCCGTTTTTAGACAAACGCAGACACACACGTATCTTTAGCTCAGCACTTTGAAAGTAACCACTTTTGCTGGTTGACAGGTAGCAATGGCTGAGTGACAATAAACATAGAAATAGCAATGCTGGCTTCCTTCTTGATTCAAGAATCCCAACTTTGTCAGTGTGTCTCCTACATAGTTTTAGGTAGACAACACATTGTCTGATTCAAGAAAATGGTGTGTAGGGGTGAAAATATTCCATTATTCATGTGTTGTCTTTCCCCCTCCCCCAGAATGTCTCCAGTTCTTTTGCTTAGTTTAGTACTCTAAAAAGATAGTAAAATCAGGCCAGGCGCGGTGGCTCATGCCTGTAATCCCAGCACTTTGGGAGGCCGAGGCGGGCGGATTACCCGAGGTTGGGAGTTTGAGGCCAGCCTGACCAACATGGAGAAACCCCGTCTCTACTAAAAACACAAAATTAGCCGGGCATGATGGTGCATGCCTGTAATCCTAGCTACTCGGGAGGCTGAGGCAGGAGACTCACTTGAACCTGGGAGGCGGAGGTTGTGGTGAGTCGAGATTACGCCATTGTACTCCAGCCTGGGCAATGAGTGAAACGAAACTCCGTCTCAAAAAGATTAAAAAAAAAAAAAAAAAAAAAGATAGTAAAATCTTATGACGTCAGCAAAACATACAATATATAGTAGAAAATATTTACGAGGAAAAATCTAAATGTTCAACGATAGCAAGATATTTAAATAAATTGAACTATAAGCATAAAACCACTAGGACCATTAAGCAGTCATTTAAAATTATGTTTTCAAAGATTTTACTTTATCTTTTTTGAGACAGGATCTTGCTCTGTCACCCAGGTTGGCATGCAGTGGCATAATCATAGCTTACTGCAGCCTCAGCTCCCAGACTCAAGCAATCCTCCCATCTCAGCCTCCCAAGTAGCTGGGATTATAGGTGCACACCACCGTGCCCAGCTAATTTTACTTTTGGTAGAGATGATGTCTCACTCTGTTGCCCAAGCTAGTCCTTGAACCCGTAGGCTCAAGCAATCCTCCCACCTTGGCCTCCCAGAGTGCTGGGGTTACAGATGTGAGCCACCCTCCCTGGCCTAAAGATTTTAATAGCGTGGAATAATGCTTGCAAATTTAAGTGAACTGAATAAGCTATAAAAGTTTATACAGTTTGATTCCCACTTATATACAGGAAATTCTATATATTTATATAAAGATATATCAAACTTTTAACAGTGTTTAAGTGATTGGGTGATGGATAATTTTAATTATCTTGAAACAATTATGAAAATACTCATAAAATCAGAGTATAAGGACTAGTTTCTTCAAAAACACAAATCATTTATTTATACCTAGAGATATTTATGTTTAAAGATTAAACCGTTACCACAGATTGCCCAGAGCAAAGAGTTCTGGCAAGGGTGAGCCTGCATGGCCCGTCTGACACCCCTGTCCTCTGTCCCAGTGCAATATAAAAACATACTATGTTAGTGGGGACTAAAGGTGAACATATTTATAGTATTTACCTAACTCTGGCTTACAGATTCCCAAGCTATGAAGATGGGAGATAATAATGTCATTGAATCAAAAGGTAAGCTACTTTCAGAGTTTTATTGTCAAAGCAGTGACCTCTTTTCTCTTTGTGTTGTCCTGGGAAACAACCTAATACAAACTGGCAAGGTGGTGTGCTTGGAAGGGGGCTACAATAGCTAGCAAACTAATTCTTTGCCACTAAGGAACCTAATCTGGTTATATGGTTGTCTGGTAATGTTAAATACATTAAATTTAAAATCAGCTGTGTACAGGATTGAATTAAACCATAAAGTTTAAATGAAAGATTCGGAAAAGATTTCTACTAAATACTAGTCCCTGAAATTTTAGTTGGTTAGTGTTGTTGTAGAATTAAAGGAGGGGAAAAATCACAGTGTCTCTAGCAGTTGCTTTCTTTAATTTCAGGAATACTTTTCCCTAACCAATCAGAAACCAGTATCATGAGCTTGTAAGTGGGACCAGACAGGAGATTATGTAAAGTCAGTGTTACTACTGGGAAGCAACTTCAAGAGCTTGTCCCACCAAGGTCCAGAAAGAACCTGGATGATGCCAGTTCTTTAGAATAGTGGGTTATCTTTCTTGGTCCTGAGTGGCATGAAAGAAAATGCTGCTTTTTAAAATAATAAAATGATACTTTGTGTTAATCTACTTAATGACTTTTATTTTAATTTGGATTATCAATTATCACTATTATCATCAGCATTTTCTGTTTATTTTATGCTTACTGTGTTTCAAACCTGTGCTCATCACTTTACATCTGTTATTGCATTATTCCTTAAACTGTGAGGTAGAGTGGCCTCTTCGTTTTATAGATGAACTTGAGCTTAGAGACTTTGCAGTGACTTTCCCAAGGTCACACAAATAGCAGCAGAGCTCCATTTTGAATCCATCTGACCCTGGCTTGTACTGCCTGCCTCTGTGTTGTCCATACAAACTCCAAACTGATGTATTTTCTTTAACTTTTTTCTTAAGGCCAGTTTACATTTTTATACCTAAATCATCTTAGGAAAAAAAGTGTTGCAATCATTTGATGTCTTAAGTTGCAGTTCTTTCTATGTTTTTATTACAGCATATGTAGGCAGAAATGTAATACTGACAAGTGGCTGCATCATTGGGGCTTGTTGCAACCTAAATACATTTGAAGTCATCCCTGAGAATACGGTGATCTATGGTGCAGACTGCCTTCGTCGGGTGCAGACTGAGCGACCACAGGTACTAGAACCTCTCTTTAAAAAGAGTTCTATCTGCTAATTTTCCCAAAATACAATGTAATTGTCTTCATGAGGCAGCAGGTACACTATTTAAGAAGAACATAATTAAAATAAAAGAAGCCAGGCTCAATGACTCATGACTGGAATCCTAGCACTTTGGGAGGCCGAGGCAGGAGGATGACTTGAGGCCAGGAATTTAAGACCAGCCTGGGCAACATAGTGAGACTCTGTCTCTACAAAAACTAGAAAAACTTAGCCACATGTGGTGGGGCATGACTATAGCCCAGCTACTGAGGAGGCTGAGGTGGGAAGATAATGCTTGAGTGTGAGATTACCGTGAACCATGATCATGCCACTGCACTCCAGCCTGAGCAACAGAGACCCCAACTCAAAAAATAAATAAATAAAACAATGAGAAACATCCCGAAAAACCAGGATTTAATTGCAGTTCAATTATTTAGTCTTTAGGTTAATATCAAAAATATATACAAGGATGACGATGACAGGTCAGTTATGAGAAAAGATCCAGAAATGTTACTCTTGGTCTCATGCATTGTCACTGACAATGCATAAACAAACCGTACAAGCCATACTGATTTACTCCTAAAATATCAGTCTTCAAAGTTAAGGAATGACCATACTACATTTATCCTGTGCCTCTACCTGGGGTGTGTCTATTTAGTTTATTGCCATAGCTTCATAATAAACACAGTTTGTGAATAAGAAAGTATGTTTGTATATTTTCCTGGCTTGAAAAATTATCTCCTCCTAGAAACTCAGATCAAGAATAATGTCGAGTAAATATTTGGAGTTTAATATTAGAGTAGGAGATGAAAAAGGGCATTTGGGCTTCCTTTGGACATAAGACATCTGTATTGCAGTTTTGAGCCTCATTGCTTGGCACATTCGATATATATTTCTTCAGTTACCTAGCCTCCTTTTCTTCCCACCAAAGAAAATAGTTTCAAGCACTGTGGGAGGCCAAGGCAGGCAGATCACTGGAGCCCAGGAAGGAGTTCAAGACCAACCTGGGCAACATCATGAGACCCCATCGCTACAAAAAATAAAAAATCATCAGTTGGGCCTGGTGGCATTCACCTGTAGTCCCAGCGACTTGGGAGACTGAGGTGGGAGAATCGCTTGAGCCCAGGAGGTCAGGGCTGCAGTAAGCTCTGTACCACTGCACTCCAGCCTGGCTGACAGAGTGAGGATCTGTCGCAAAAAAAGAAAAAAAAAAAGAATGGTTTCAAAACATAACTATGCCTCTGATTCTTAGCCATATTTTATCAGGAATCAAAACTCCAGTTCTTTCTGGGTTACTCTAGTTCTGTAATGTTTGGCTTCATTATTATTATTATTATAAGCAAGTATTACTCTATAGACTAAAAAGGAAATAACGCCAAATCTAGTCATTTTTTTACTTTCTACATAACAGCAAAAATGACTGAAGACTGGGAAATGAAGCTGGTGTTGAGGAAGGGAGATTAGAATTAAGTGAGCAAGAATATCTGAAACTTATTATTTTATAATATGCAATATTGTCTTCCACATTTCACTGATCATAAGGACTATATAGAGGTCTTTATTAAAAATAAAGATTCCCCAGACTTATTGAGTCACAGTGCTAGGGCAGGGGCCTAGAAAGCTATATTTTTTACAAGTATTGCAGTGAGTTTTACAATCAGGAAAATCTGGGCAGTACTAATATATGAAGAATGAAGATCAGACAGGTGTATCCAAGTACACCTCAGCTGTGTGGCTCTGTAGGTCACGTGGAAAACAAAATACTATGGGTGTTTTACTTATGTGGTCTTCTGTAATTGGAACTTTTTAACTTTTCAGAAGCCAAGATGAAATCTACAAAAGCGAGTTTGAAAAGTGACTTCTGTATATTTTTATATAAATATATAAAATCTGTTGGCTTTTTCTTGTAACCAGACTTAGCATATGTTCATTATAAATTTTAAAAAAACGAGCAGGTAAGCAAAATTGAGTCAATGAAAATCACCTATAATTCCACAACTTATTTATTAATAACCATTGCTACCTGGAACTTTTTTTTTTTTTTTTTGAGACAGGGTCTGGCTCTGTCACCCAGGCTGTAGTGCAGTGGCGCAATCATGGCTCACTGCAGCCTCAACCTCCTGGGCTCAATCCACTTGCACCCCCGCCGCCCTGCTTCCACCTCAGCCTCCTGAGTAGCTATGACTACAGGGGCGTGCCACCACACACAGCTAATTTTTAAATTTTTTGTAGTGACAAGATCTCCCTATGTTGCTCAGGTGGTCTGGAACTCCTGGGCTCTAATCATCATCCTCTCTGGGCCTCCCAAAGTGCAGAGATTACAGGCATGAGCCACCACGCCTGGTCGCTGCGTGGTACTCTTGACTTTGCTTTCTGCCAGCCAGCCTTAATTACCTTATCTTTTTAGCCCCAGACACTACAGCTGGATTTCTTGATGAAAATCTTGCCAAATTACCACCACCTAAAGAAGACTATGAAAGGAAGCTCAACTCCAGTAAAGAACTAAGAACAGTATATGACATGAAGATAACATTTTGTCTTTGACCACTGTCTTTTGGATGGGCCCACAGTGTTTATGCACTCTTAACAACGCACAGAATAATATGTGTTCACTGTATTTTGTAAAATTGGGTTGAGAGGAAACTAATGGAGTTTCATTGTAACTGTCCTTTGTAATTTATATAAATGTATTATTTTCAAATATCCTTGCTTCTTTTCTGATAATTTACAGATTTAGCTTTTCTTTTGTTGTATAAACTGCTGCCACAAATTTTAGTTATGTGAAAGACTACCATGACAAGAAAAGACATACTGTTATGTATTTACATTCTAGCATAGACTAAACTGAATAAAAAAGCTGATAACGGCGCCTTTAGTGGGCATAATCAGGTTTTCTATTTGAATTAATCTTTTCTCTTAATTTTTATTATGTACTAGTTGTATTAAAGCTAATGTGTTTACTTTTTCCTCTTGTGGATTTGTAGCTGTTTAAAATTTCAGGTGAAATTTCAGTAGCTATTGAATTAATTTAGACTTCACTTTGTTTTTAAGAAAAATACAGTTTTTTTCTTTTTGGTAAAACAAAAGTAATCAGGGAAAGATGTCTTCAGTAGAATACAAATGAGTGGCATTCTTGGGTTTCTGAGGACAATGAAATGAAAAGAAATTTTGAAATTTATACAAGTTTCTGAAATTGTTAATATTTTAGCATAGTACTAATCACTCATCATTGAGCTTTATTATTCTATTGTCTGTAGTGAGCAAGATGTTGAGAATTTTATAATTCCAAATTTTCAAAGTAATTCAAGTATACATTTACTGGAACATACTTCTCAACTTTTGAATTAGTAGGTATTGACTAATACTAAGATACTAAAATACTAAGATATTTTCTCAAAATTTAATTTTTATTTATTTATTTTAGAGACAAGGATCTCACTCTGTTACCTAGGCTGGAGTGCAGTGGCACAATCTTTGCTCGCATGGATCACTTGACCTCCTCAAGCTGAAGTGATCCTCCCGCCTCAGCCTCTTGAGTAGTTGGGACTACAGGCATAAGCCACCATGCCTGGCTTTTTTATGGTTTTTAACTTTTTGTGGAGACAGGATCTTGCTGTGTTGCCCAGGCTGGTCTCAAACTCCTGACTCAAAATTTAATTTTTAATTGTGAATAGAGAAAAATATATTTTTGAATTTCTGAATCTGACAGCACAAATCATTCCAATTGTTCGAAATTGGAATGATTTTGGTAAGAATACTCACGACTAAACTTGGAAAACTATACTGTAGTGGATGAAACATTGAGCTTTTGAAAAGGAGAACATAAATGCCCTATTTCTGTTAACTGCTATTTATTCATTTTTCAACCCCCTGATGATCAGTTCAGAATGTTGTTGATCATGGAAATTTTCTAGATAAAAGAAATCAGAAATTACAAGACAGTCTTTGAAATTCTATACTGGTTCTAATGTATTCTCTCTGGACAGGCTCTGATATGCTAAGTAAATGGCCTTTCCAAACTACACAGGTACTATGTGGGGCAACAGTGAGATACCTTCTAAGGACTTGATAAGAAGAAACCACCAGAGAATCAACACATAGTGAGGAGAGTCTCAATGCTTCCCAGGTACACTGTAGGTTGTTACATGATATTAACTCATTTGAGAAAGAAAATAACCAAAATTATCAACTCACCAAAATGGGATTTGAAGAAACAAAATATGACAGTGTGTATACAGTGTTATCCATGAGAAGGAAGTCCTGCATCCAAGAGATGTGAGTAATTCAGTGACCCAAAGTGTTCTCTACTTCAGTTAGGACTAGTTTATCAAGACCCAAGGTATGTGGCTTAGGGAGAACATACCTTGAGACTTGCCACTTCTTTTGGCACTAATTACAAGTCTAACTGAACCATCTTCTGATTGTTAATATGGCCTTTAAGCTATTATTGTTCAGGAAGAGGGAGAATTCTGCATAAGGGCACCAAAATTTCATTCTGCACATAGTAAATTTAGAGAAATTCTCTGGTTTATACATCAGTCTCGTGAATTTTGTTTTGTGTGGTTCTGCCCCCAAGTTTGTCAGTTTAGTCTATGAATTTCTGAATATTCTAATGAAACATAGTTTCTGATTCTTCAAGATAGAGAACCAAAGCTCAGACAGATGACTGCAGACTTCACTCTTTGGGGCTTCTGCATAGCCAGGCTGTCAGCCTTCTCCTAGTGGCACTCTGTCTCACTTGAGACTATACTGAAACTACATCCCAAATATTCTAGACAAATAAGCTAAGTGATTAGGAGAACCCAGACATCCGTGTGACATGAGGTAGCAACTGGACAGGGAAAAGAGAGAAACCATTTTATCAAATCATCTTATTGCAATCTGGCACTAGCTGTTTGGTCAAGATGATGGATCTTCGCCAACTGAATAGTGTAAGGTCTGGAAACAGTGATGAAACTTCACTTCATCCATAAGGACACACTGTAGTAGTTATGTATGCTGTGTAACAAATTACCCCCAAAACTAAAACAACACACATCTTATTAGCTCACTCAGTTTCTGAGAATCAAGAATCTGTGTGTGTCTTAGCTGATGCTGGGGCTGCAGTATCCATTTCCAAGATGGCGCACTAACATGGTTGTTGCCAGAAGGCCTTAGTTTGTCATCACATGAGCCTCTCTACAAGGCTACCTGGGTGTTCTCTTGACATGGCAGCTGGCTTTCTCCAGAATGAGTGATCCCAGAGAGGACAGAAGCCACAGGGCCTTTCATGACCTAGTCTCTGAAGTTGTACACGATCATTTCCGCTGAATTTGATTTGTTAGAAGTGAGTCACTAAGTCCATTCTACACTGAAGGGATGGGGAATTAGGCTCTACCTTTTGAAGGGAATGGCATCAAAGAGTTCATGCTCATATTTTTTTTTTATTTTTTTATTTTTTTTTATTTTGAGACAGTCTTGCTCTGTCACCTGGGCTGCAGTGCAGTGGCATGATCTCGGCTCACTGCAACCTCTGCCTCCCGGGTTCAAGTGATTCTCCTGCCTCAGCCTCCCAAGCAGCTGGGACTACAGGCGTATGCCACCATGCCCAGCTAATTTTCGTATTTTTAGTAGAGACAGGGTTTCGCCATGTTATGGCCAGGCTGGTTTCGAACTCCTGACCTTAGGTGATCCACCCGCCTCCGCCTCCCAAAGTGCTGGGATTACAGGCTTGAGCCACCATGCCCAGCCCATGCTCATATTTTTAAACCCCAGCATATACGCACACATCCATTTACATCTGGGTTTCTCCCAGTGCACTGTCGGCATCTCTTTAGAGAGTCTCCACACTGGGAGGAAGATGACTTTGGGAAGGACTGCTGTATATTAATTTCCATGGCACATGACGTCATCAGAGGTCATCTTATCCACTTGAAACCCCATTGTGTAGTGTTTTCTGACACCAAATGTGTGGTTTTTCAAACACCAGCAACCGATTCTCCAACACCAACTGAATGTCCAGCAATTCAGTACAGTTCTGATGCTATCTGGAGTTAGCCCAGACCCCACACTCCCATAGAACTACCCCCACTTCATTTGTCAGCACCAAATAGGGTGCCCAAACTACCCATACTTCTGTCCAGCCAACTCCAAATTGGGGTATTCCCATGATACTTCAGGCTCAGTAATTCTCTAGAATGACTCAGAGAACTCAGGAAAGTGTGTATTTACTACTGCAGATGTATTACAAGGATACAACTCAGGAACAGCTGAAAGGAAGAAATGCCAAGGCCATGAGATGGGATGGGATGGCACAGGGTTTCCATTCCTTCTTTGAGCACGTCAGCCTCCCAGCACAGCACCAGCCTGGAAGCTTTCCAAATCTAATCATTCAGGAGTTTTTATGATCCAGTCTGTAGTCCCTGTAACCTCCCTGGAGTTTGTGGGTCAGGGCTGAGAGTTCTGATCCTCTAGTCATATGTTCTCATTAGCATACAAAAGACAGTACATTCTGGTCAGGCATGGTGGCTCATGCCTGCAATCCCAGCACTTTGGGAGATTGAGGCAAGCAGATAACTTGAGGTTAGGAGTTCAAGACCAGCCTGGCCAACATGGTGAAACCCCATCTCTACTAAAAATACAAAAATTAGCCAGGCATGGTGGTGGGCATCTGTAATCCCAACTACTTGGGAGGCTGAGGCAGAATTGCTTGAACTCGGGAGGCAGAGGTTGCAGTGACCCAAGATGGCACCACTGTACTCCGCCTGAGAGCAAGACTCCATCTCAAAACAAACAACCAACCCAGTAATTTCCAAGGGCTTGAGAAACTCTGTGCCAGGGACCAGGGACAAAGACCAAATATTTTTTATTTTGCCACACCTATCTTCTTAGAAATTTAGATTACTTTCCCTTAAATATAACATAAATTTCATTAAGCATCAGTTTAACTTGTTGAGGCTTAACAGAAACTATTATTAACAAAAACCTTGAGAGAGAAGAATACTGAGCGGGAGAAATAATACAAGAACTATCCTTAACCCTAATATACTTTGTCAAGTCTGACTTTTTAAAAAATCGCATTAAGCTTGCATAGAGCTGACTACATACCAAGCACTGTTAAAAGCAGTTTACATGTAACTCATTAATTGCACATTATTTCCTTTAACAGTATTAATGAGGTAGGTGATATTACTATCCTTATTTTGCAGAACTGGAAATTGAGGCACAAAGAGGTTAAGTAACTGCCAAAAGTCCAGTCAGCTAGTAAGTGGCATTCTGGCTCCAGAGTTCATGATCTTAAGCACATTCTCCATTGCTTTATTGGAAGACTAAACCTTTTAAGGTAGATACTCTATAATTCAGTGGGCTTTCTAAATGCAAATAGGGAAAACAGATGTGGATTCACCTTTCCTAAAGGCTTTGCCTGTCTTTAAGTTCTTCAACTACATGAGACTGAAAGAGTCCAGGGGATATCACCCCCAAATATGGCACCTTGGTACGCTGATTATTTTATATTGAAGGTACTTGGGAATCAGCAGAGGCCAGAAGAGTTTTTTCTTTGAGGTTTCCTTATCTACCTAAAGATCTGCCAGAAGAGAACACAATTGTATTCTTTTTTTTTTTTTTTTTTTTTTTTTTTGAGACGGAGTCTCGCTCTGTCACCCAGGCTGGAGTGCAGTGGCCGGATCTCAGCTCACTGCAAGCTCCGCCTCCCGGGTTCACGCCATTCTCCTGCCTCAGCCTCCCGAGTAGCTGGGACTACAGGCGCCTGCCGCCACGCCCGGCTAAGTTTTTTTGTATTTTTAGTAGAGACGGGGTTTCACCGTGTTAGCCAGGATGGTCTCGATCTCCTGACCTCGTGATCCGCCCGTCTCGGCCTCCCAAAGTGCTGGGATTACAGGCTTGAGCCACCGCGCCCGGCCTTCTATCCCCTCCCTTGTTTTTTCATGAACCAAGGAAGAGTAAACTTGTCACGGAAGAGACTGAAAGTCAAACACCACATCCAGAGTCCAGATGAACTTCATCCCACACCATTATCTGTTCTTTGTCTCCATTCACCTTCCCTAAAAACTATCTACTTTTCCTCTAAAAGTTGCCTACATCCCCCACTTCCCTCTCCCCTATAGAGAAGGGGATATAGCTTCTAAATCTCACTGGGTATTGAGGACTCACTTTCCTGTGATGCTTCCATGCATGTCAGAGGTGTTTGAACCAGAGGGACTCCATCTTGAGTAGGGACTGGATAAAATGAGGCTGAGACTTACTGGGCTGCATTCCCAGGGGGTTAAGGTATTCTAAGTCATAGGGTGACATAGGAAGTCAGCACAAGATACAGGTCACAAAGACCTTGCTAATAAAACAGCATGTGGTAAAGAAGCCGACCAAAATCTGCCAAAACCAAGATGGCGGCCAAAGTGACCTCTGGTCGTGCTCACTGCTCATTATAATGCATTAGCATGATAAAAGACACTCCCAGCAGTGCCATGACAGTTTATAGATGCCATAGCAACATCAGAAAATTATCCTATATGGTTTAAAAAGGGGAGGACCCTTCAGTTCTAGGAATTATCCACCCCTTTCCCAGAAAACTCATGAATAATCCACCCCTCATTTAGCATATAATCAAGAAATAACTATAAGCATCCTCAAGCAGCCCATGCCACTGCTCTGCCTATGGAGTAGCCATTCTTTATTCCTTTACTTTCTTAATAAACCTGCTTTCACTTTACTCTATGGACTCACCCTGCATTCTTTGTTGTGCGAGATCCGAGAAGCCTCTCCTGCGGTCTGGAAGGGGATCCCTTTCCAGTAACACATGTACTAAATGTGTGTCCCTTTTCTCTTAATCAGTCTCTTGTCAGTTCATTTCATAGACTTGGATTAACTGAAACTTCAGGAGCGCTGAAGGAAAGTACTCTTCACTCCTACCTGGCAAAACAATAGGGACATTTTATTTTTTTATTTTTTATTTTATTTTTTTTTTGAGACTGAGTCTGGCTCTGTCGCCCAGGCTGGAGTACAGTGGCCGGATCTCAGCTCACTGCAAGCTCCGCCTCCCGGGTTTACGCCATTCTCCTGCCTCAGCCTCCGGAGTAGCTGGGACCACAGGCGCCCGCCACCTCGCCCGGCTAGTTTTTTGTATTTGTTAGTAGAGACGGGGTTTCACCATGTTAGCCAGGATAGTCTCGATCTCCTGACCTTGTGATCCGCCCGTCTCAGCCTCCCAAAGTGCTGGGATTACAGGCTTGAGCCACCGCGCCCGGCAACAATAGGGACATTTTAAAAGAGTTGTTTGATCTTCCCATTGAATTCAATAAGAATTACCCAAAGGGGTACCCAATGCTAGGGCTCCAGGTCATTCCATACAAAAATTTAAATTGGGTCTGCTTGGGGTTTTGTTTTGTTTTTTAAGGGACAGGGTCTTGCTGTTGCCCAGGCTGGAGTGCAAGTGGCACAATCATAGCCCACTGCAATCTCAAACTCCTGGACTCACACAATCCTCCTGCCTCAGCCTCCTAAGAAACTAGGACTACAGGACTGTGCCACCATGCCCAGCTCAATCTTTTATATTTTTATAGAGGAGAGGGTCTTGCTATATGGCCCAGGCTGGTCTTGAACTTCTGGCCTCAAGCAATCCTCCTGCCTCAGCCTCCCAAAGTGCTGGGATTACAGGTGTGAGCCATTGTGCCCAGTCTGGGTCTGCTTGTTATAACTAATTAACTGTAGTGGTAATTTGTGGTGGTGTTTTGTTCTGTTTTGTGTGTGTGTGTTTTGCTGGTAAAAGTAATACATTAATAATTTCATTTTACACAGTTTAGGAGGTGGGGAGAAAACACTTCTGATTCCATGGCCCCACCTCGAGCACCACCACTTTAATTGTTTTGGGGCTAATTTTTAATGTGCAATCCAAGGTGAAAGAAGATCTGTCAGATAGATGCATTCTTAAAGCTTCATAATCCCCATGTAGACCCGCTATTTTAACACAAGAGGGCACCAGTAGACAGTATAATCCCCCCTCCCACCACCACAGTGTCCAGCAAATGGGTGCTCTTGGAGAGTTTTATTTATTTTTGTTTGAAGACAGAGGCTGGCTCTGTTACCCAGCCTGGAGTGCAGGCGTATAAACACGATTCACTGCAGCCTCAACCTCTTGGGCTCAAGTGATCCTCCTGCCTCAGCCTCCTGAGAAGCTGGAACCACAGACTTGTGCTACCAGGCCCAGCTAATTTTTTAATTTTTTTTTTTTTGTGGAGATAGAGTCTCCCTATGTTTCCCAGGATGGTCTCGAACTCCTGGGCTCAAGTTGTCCACCTGCCTGGGCCTCCCAACGTGCTGGGATTACAGGCGTGAGCCACCATGCCTGGCCTAGATTTTCCATTTCTTAAACTAACTCAGCTTTCGTTAGCTACCTGTATGGTTCAGACTTTTGAGCCAGTCTCTGCTCTCTGTGAAAAATAATGCCTAATGCTCAGAACCCAAATTTCCCCTACTAGGAAGTCATCTGTTCCTTGGTAGGCTAATCACCGCTCTCCCTGAGTTGTATGCTTTCCAAAAATCAGTTGTATTTGGCCAGGCATGGTGGCTCACGCCTGTAATCCCAGCACTTTGGGAGGCCGAGGTGGACGGATCACTCGAGGTCAGTCCAAGACCAACCTGGCCAACATGATGAAACCTCATCTCTACTAAAAATACAAAAGTTAGCTGGGCATGGTAGTGGGTCCCTGTAATCCCAGCTACTCAGGAGGCCAAGGCAGGAGGATTGGCTGAGCCTAGGAGGCAGAGGCTGCAGTAAGCCAAGATTGCGCCGCTGTACTCCTGCCTGGGCAACAGAGCAGGAATCAGTCTCAAAAAAAAAAGAAAAAAAAAAGTCAGTTGTATTTGTTCCAAAACTTGTTTATGCAAGTTGTACTCACTAACGATGTAATTTAATTCAGTATTACCAAAATCAAACAATTATGAGTGTGAAGAGAATAATCTCTATGAAAATAAATTGAAAACTTGGGAAAGGCCTGATAAAGACATGTTGTTAAAGAAAAAAATGCTGTGGAATTAGGTGTGGGCAAAACAGCCATGAATGTTTGGGAGGGAGAGAGAAATGTTAAAATATAGGACTTTGCCCTCATTTTGCTTCACAAGTGTCTTGAGTCCTCATTCTACTGAAGCTGAAATTGATAATGCTTCTTGCTGTGCTAATCAGTGTCCTCTGTGCAGCCCTCTGTCAGCAGGCCCACATGCAGAGGTTTTAGCCTGACATCAAAGGAATGATGGGTAGATAAACCTGTTTATGTTTTAAGTTAAAAATAAAATTTTGAAGATATATATATTATAATTTTATGAAGCCCCATATAGCTGACTTTTTTCTTTAACCAACCAACTACAGATTCTGACTGTGTAGTCAGGATGGCTGGGTGCAGTAGCTCATGCCTATAATCCCAGCACTTTGGGAGGCTGAGGTGGGTGGATTGCTTCAGCCCAGGAGTTTGAGACCAGCCAGACCTCATCTCTATTTAAAAAAAAAAAAAAAGAAGAAGAAGAAGAATCAATTTCTACAGTACATTTCCAGGAGCTGCCAAACAGTGGTATAAGGAAATGAATTGCCTGGGCCTCAACACATCCTCAGTGTCAGTGACACATGTATACTTTCAAATGAATAACCTCATTTTTATGAGGATTATACTTTGGCATCCCTTATCTTTGGCTAACTGTGCTTGATTGTAATAGAATAGATTTTTAGGACTTAATCATCATTAATGTATCTGTATTGGTCTGTTTTCACACTGCTGATGAAGACATACCTGAGAATGGGCAATTTACAAAAGAAAGAGGTTTATTGGACTTACAGTTCCACATGGCTGGAAGGCCTTACAATCATGGCAGAAGGTGAAAGGCACATCTCACATGGCGGCAGACAAGAAAAGAGGGCTTGTGTTTTAAAACCATCAGATCTCATGAGACTGAGACCGAGACCAACTCACTGTCACAAGAACAGAACAGGAAAGAGCCGCCCCCATGATTCAATCACCTTCCACCAGGTTTCTCCCACAACATGTGTGAATTCAAGATGAGATTTAGGTGGAGACACAGCCAAATGATGTCACTATCTACGCCTGTTAGTTCAAAGAACAATTTCAAGTCTTTCAACTTACCCTGCAACTGTGCCTAAAATATGTTCCCTTTTTACTTAAGGCTACCTGGCACTGCTGTGGGTGTGTAATATATCTTGCTTAAATGCTTAGCACGAAAGGGGAGACTTCTACTTTTGGTTGCTGTAACCAGTGAACTTTTGCCCCTATGTTCAGTAGACTTTGTAATCAGAAAAAAAAAAAATGACCATATTGAATCCCAGATGGCTTTTTTTTTTTTTAAGAAAAGGTCTCTCACTCAGGCTGAAATACAGTGTCACTATCATGGCCCACTGCAGCCTTGACCTCCCAGGTTCACATGATCCTCCCACCTCAGCCTCCCAATTAGCTGGGACTATAGGCACGCACAACCATGTCCAGCTCATTTTTAAATTCTTTTTGTAGAGACGAGATCTCCCTATGTTGCCTAGACTGGTCTCTAACTCCTAGGCTCAAGCTATACTCCTTCATTGGCCTCCCAAAGTGCTGGGATTACAGGTGTGAGCCACAACACCCTGCCCTGAGGGCATTCTTTACATTCTAACTTTATCATAATGCAATTAGAAAAATTAAACTCTTTACTAAGTTACAATTATTAAATTTTGTTTGTCCCACATAAAATCAAGTGCATTTTCAGTTTTGAATGTTGAAAATTAAGGGTGAAATCTCTCATGTTGTAAATGATATTTTGCTAAGGCTGCCTTCCTCTTTTTGCAAGATACGTGGCCCCTTCTGTATTTTTAAAGCTCTGCACCAAAGAAGAATCATATGAGATCAAAGACAAGTATCTGTCTTCCATGTCTTGGTCCATTTAAGCTGCTATAAGAAAATGCCATAGACTGAGGGGCTTCAACAACAGAAATTTATTTCTCACAGTTCTGGAGGCTGGGAAGCCCCAGATCAAGGCACTGGTAGTTTTGATATCTGGTGAAGGCCATCTTTTTACTGTGCCCTCACATGGCAAAAGGGCAAACAATCTTCCTTGGGTGTCTTTTATAAGGATGCTAATCCCATTCATGAGGGCTTTATCCTCATGACCTGATCATCTCCAAAAGGCCCTACCTTCTTTTTTTTTTTTTTTTTTTTTTTAGACCAAGTTTCACTCTTGTCCCCCAGGCTGGAGTGCAATGGTGCAATCTCAGCTCACTGCAACCTCCACCTCCCAGGTTTAAGTGATTCTCCTGCCTCAGCCTCCCAAGTAGCTGGGATTACAGGCATGTGCCACCACACCTGGCTAATTTTTTGTATTTTTAGTAGAGACAGGGTTTTACCATGTTGACTAGGCTGGTCTCAAACTCCTGACCTCAGGTGATCCACCCACCTCGGCCTCCTGAAGTGCTGAGATTACAGATGTGAGCCACCGTGCCTGGCCTAGGCCCCACCTTCTAATGCCACCATCGTGGGGATGGAATTTCAAACATAAATTTGGGGGATGGGACACAGATTCAGACCATAGCACCTCACTTTGTTCTTCCTAACAGATCTTCAGTTTTGTTCAGCTATCCACCCATCCATGGATTGACTTTAATCAGTCCATTCCAATGAATATTTGGCCTTTCCCTGATCCACAGGCGCATATATAATTTGCCTAATACAAGCTAAGGGAAGAACTTACATTTCATAGTTGGGGGAGGTTTTCCTTCTTCCACTGGATGTGAATAGGGGAACATGTTGCCTATTTGCAACTGGCAGCCACCTTACCACCATGAGGGGAAGCAACAGAATGCAAAGATATGAAAAATCTAGATGCTTCAAGACTTGGCTGAGCCCAAACATAGAGCCTAGTTCTTATAGATAATACATTTTCTCCCTATTTAAGCAAGAGTGAACTGAGTTGTCTGTGACTTGCAGAAATTTTGTGTCCTATTACAAAATATCAAAAATTTGCCTCAATTTTCTAGTGTCCTGCTCTGCTGATGCAGTAAGCATCTGCCTGGTCCCCACATTGCTGGCTGCTGTAGGGATGGTTAACTGAAAAGAGGCAAGAGCATATTATACGTGTACAGTCACGCACTGCATAACAATGTTTCAGTCAGTGACAGACTACATACATGACAGTGGTCTCATAAGATTATAATGGAGCTGAAAAATGCTTATCTCCAAGTGATGTCATAGCCATTGGAACATCATAGTGCAATACATTACTCATGTGTTGTGGCAAGGCTGGTGTAAACAAACCTACTGGGCTGCTAGTTGTATAAAAGTATAGTACTTACCATTGTGTTACACTCACCTGTGGTATTCAGAGCAGTAACGTGCAGTACAGGTTTGTATCCTAGGAGCAATAGGCTATAGCTTAGACATATAGTAGGATAGATCATCTAGTTTGTGTAAGTACACTCTGTGATACTCACACAATGACGAAATTGCCTAATGATACATTTATCAGAACTCATCCCCATTGTTAAGTGACACATGATCGTAGATATGAGGCCAGAGAAAAAGCTTTGTTTAACAAGAGATAATGGCAGCTTTGGGATGTGGCAATAAAGATATGGACAAGTGGAAAAATTAAAGATATAACTAAGAGATGAAACTGGTAAGATTCAGGGATGAACTAAATATTAAGGGAAGGGAGAGACAGGTGGCAAGCACGACCCTAGGAGTTTCTGTTTTGCATACGTAGATGGATAGTGATACACTCACTAAGCATTGGAGATCACCAGAAGAGAATGAGGTTTGATATTGAAGAATAAGAATTTGATGTTTGCCAGGCACAGTGGCTTACTTCTGTAATCCCAGTACTTTGGAAGGCTGAGGCGGGCGGATCACAATATCAGGAGTTTGAGACTAGCCTGACCAACATGGTGAAACACCGTCTCTACTAAAAATACAAAAATTAGCCGGGTGTGGTGGCATGCGCCTGTAATCCCAGCTACTCAGGAGGCTGAAGCAGGAGAATCGCTTGAACCTGGGAGGCAGAGGTTGCAGTGAGCCAAGATTGCACCACTGCACTCCAGCCTGGGCAACAGAGCGGGACTGTCTCAAACAAACGAATAAAAAAAATTAATGTTTGACACACTGAGTTTGAGATGCCTTTGAAATATCCAGTTTAGATTTTTCTGTAACAGCTTTATTGGTATATAATTTACCTTTTAAAAAATTATCTGGTTTTTAATAATGATGGTTATGCAACTATCATTTCTATCTAAATTTTTTTTAATATTTTCATCACTCCAAAAAGAAAATTTCATATCCTTTAGCAGTAATTTCCTATTCTCCCTTCCTCCTAACCCCTGGCAACCACTAAACTGCTTTTCTCTCTCTAATACTCGCCTTGTATTCAGCCTTCATGAGCTGTAATGGCTTTACCTGGTGGCATCCATTAGAATATTTAAGGTGACAAATTTTTTTTTCCATTCTGGGAACTAACCACTTCAAGAAATCTTTGTCAGGTCACTGGATGACTAGATAGATAATGGAACAGAAACTTCAGTGACCGAACACAACTGTGAATACACACTTTGCAAAAAAAAAAAAAAAAAGTTTGGAAAAATCAGTTAGCAAGTGGACAGCAGCAGCCTTCAAAAAGCAAAAATCAGCAATTGCTGAGGAGGAGGAGAAACTGATTTCCAATGCTACCACATTACAATACTCAAAATACCCAGTTCTTAACAAAAAATTACACAGCATACAAGGAAACATAAAAGTATGGCTCATTCATAAGATAAAAAGAGTTTGACAGAAACCATTCCTGAGGAAGCCCAGACACTGGAATTACTAGCCAAAGATGTCAAATTAACTCTCCTAAATATAGTCAGTAGGTTAAAGGAAACCAATAAATGTTTGATGGAAAGCAGGAGAATAATGTATGAATGAATAGGGAACATCAATAAGGAAATAGTAAAAAAGAATCAAATAGAAATTCTGGAGCTGAAAATTACAATAGCTGAAATGAAAAATTCATTAGAGGAATGCAATGGCAGATTTGAGCAGATGGAAGAAAGAATCTGCAAACTGAAAGATAAAGCAATTGAAGTTAACCAGTCTAAGGACCAGAAAATACAGAAGAAAGAAAAATGAACAGAGCCCAAGGAACTTCTGGGACACCATCAAGCATGTCAACATATATACACATCATAGGAGTGCCAAAGAGAGATTTAATAAAGGAAGAAAAATATTTGAAGGAAATATTTTAGGAAATAATAGCTTCTTAAATTTGAGGAGAGACATGAATAAACACATCCAAGAAACTCAAGCAGGATAAACTTAAAGAGATCCACACCAAGATACATTATAGGCAAATTGTCAAAACCCAAAGACAAATATGGAATGCCAAAAGCAGCAAGAGAGATGCAATTCATTATATACAATGGATCCTCAGCAAGATTAACAACTGATTGCTCATCAGAAACCACAGAGACCAGAAGGCAGTAGGATAACACATCTAAAGTCTTGAGAAAATAAAAACAAAAACAATAAAAGACCTGTCAACCAAGAATTCTAACCCAGCAAACTATTCTTCAAGAATAAAGAATAAATTAAGATATTTCCACATTTTTTTTTAGATCTGCCCTACAAGAAATGCTAACGAGAATCTTTCTGGCTGAAATGAAAGAATACTAGTCAGTAACTCAAAGCCATAGAAGAAATAAATAACACTAGTAAAGGTAACTACATAGGTAAATACAAAATCCAGTATTACTGTGTTTTGTTTAGTAACTCCTCTTTTTTCCCTATATGGTTTAAAAGGCAAATATATAAAACAATAATTATGAATCTATAGTAATGGGCCCATGATGTATAAAGATGTAATCTGTGATAACAACAATATAAGGGAAAGGGATACAGATGTATAGGAGCACAGTTTTTGTATACTATTCAAACTGGTGTTTATTAACACTAGTTAGTGTTAATTACTGAAGGTTGTTCTAAGTTTAAGTTGTTCATTGTAGTGCCCAAGGTAACCAGTTAGAAAATAACTTTTATATATATGGAAAGAAAAAGGTAATTAAAATCATAGCACACACAAACAAAATCAACTAAATTTAAAAAGGAAGTGATGAAAGAACAAAAAGCATATAAGACTTACAGATATGATGCTAAAGCATAGGCAACAACAAAATTAAAAACTTTTCTGTATCAAAGTATCAAGAGAGTGAAAAGACAATGCACAAAACGGGAAAATATTTGCAAATCATGTCTGATAAGGGCACAACATTCAGATTATATACAGAAACTCTACAATTCAACAACAAAAGAGCACACAACCCAGTTTTAAAGTGGGCAAAGAACTTGAATAAATATTTCTACAAAGATGATATACAAATAACCAGAGAATTCTCAACATCATTAGACATTAGGGAAATGCAAATCAAATCCACAGGATACCATTTCACACCCACTAAGATGTTTGTATTCAAAACAATGAAAAATAACCTGCAGGCAAGGTTGTGGAAAAATTGGATCTCTTGCTCATTACTGGTGGGAAGAAACATGGTACAGCCACTGTGAAATACAGTTTGACAGTTCCTCTAAAATTAAACATACATATTCCAGTTGACCCAGCAATTTTACTTATAAGTAAAATACCCCAAAAAAAATTGAAAACAGGAACCCAAATATGTGTACCCCAACATTTATGGAAGCATTATGTACAACAGCTGCAGGTAGAAAATAGCCTAGTGTCCATTAACAGATGAATGGATTAAAAATACGTAGTATAGGCCCAGCATGGTGGCTCATGCCTGTAATCCCAGCACTTTGGGAGGCCCAGACAGGCAGGTCACCTGAGGTCAGGAGCTTGAGACCAGCCTGGCCAACATAGTGAAACCCTGACTCTACTAAAATACAAAAATTAGTTGGGTTTGGTGGAGCACACCTGTAATCCCAGCTACTCCAGAGGCTGAGGCAGGAGAATCACCTGCACCCAGGAGGTGGAGGTTTCAGTGAGCCAAGATGTTGTCACTGCACTCCAATCTGGGTGACAGAGTGGGACCCTGTCTCAAAAAACTAACTAAATAAATAAATATGTACTGTGTTCATGCAGTAGACTATAATTTGGCCATAAAAACGAGCAAAGTACTGATGCTTGCTACAACATAAATGAACCTTGAAAACATGCTAAGTGAAGGAAGGCAGACCCAAAAGGCCTCATACAGTACGATTCCATTTGTATGAACTATTCAAAATAAACAAATCTATAAAGACAGAAAGATTAGTCATTGACAGGGAATGAACAGAAAAGGAAACCAGAAGGTACAAGGCTTCCCCTTGGGGGTGAAGAGAATATTCTGAAATTAGATAAGGGTAATGGTTGCACAATATTGTAAATATACTAAAATATCACTAAATTGTATGCTGTAAAATGTTTAAAATGGTGAATTTTGTTGCTATTGTCAAAACCTGTGTTTCCCTGGAAATCATATGCTAAAACTTAATCTCCAATGCAACAATGTTAAGAGGTAGGGTCTTTGGGAAGTGATTAGGCCATGAGGGCTCCACCTCCATGAATGGGATTAGTGCCCTCACAAAGAGGCTTGAGGGAGCCTGCAAGCCTCTGCTGCCATGTGAGGACACACAGAAGTCACCTTCTACAAGGAAGGATCCCTCACCAGACACTGAATCTGCTGGTACCTCGATCTTGGACTTACCGGCCTCTAGAGCTGTAAGAATTAAATTTCTGTTGTTTCTAAGCTATCTCACTTAAAGTATTTTCTTATAGCAACCTGGATGGACTAAGACATTTGTTATGTGAATTTTACCTTAAAAAAAATTTCCATATCAGAGTTGTTAAAGAATGATGAAACTAGCACTCAATACCTGAAATAAAAGAGCAAAACTGAATTTATTGCTTCTTTAATGAAGCAGAACTATATTACTACCGGGTCAGGCGTGGTCTCCAGGAGCAGACCAGACTGCTGACCTGATCTCATTTAGGGTTTTTGAGAAGTTCACAGATATACATAGGTTGACATCATCTGAAGAAGTGTGGTCACATAAGTGAGACATAACATTGATTTGTTGTCACTTGGAGGTATTTCTAATGAAGCAAATCCATTTTTTTTTTTTTGAGACAGAGTCTCGCTCTGTTGCCCAGGCTAGAGTGGAGTGGTCTTGGCTCACTGCAACCTCTGCCTCTTTGGCTTAAGTGATTCTCATGCCTCAGCCTCCCGAGTAGCTGAGATTACAGGTGCCCGCCACCGTGTCCATCATGCACAGCTAATTTTTTTTTTTCTTTTTTGAGATGGAGTCTCGTTCTGTCATCCAGGCCGGAGTGCAGTGGTGTGATCTCAGCTCACTACAACCTCTGTCTCCCAGGTTCAAGCAATTCCCCTGCCGCAGCCTCCTGAGTAGCTGAGATTACAGGTTAGAGATGGGGTTTCACCATGCTGCCCAAGCTAGTCTCAAAGTCCCGGCCTCAAGTGATCTACCCACCCACCTCCCAAAGTGCTGGGATTACAGGTGTGAGCCACCACACCTGCCCCAAATCCTTTCTTATTAGCTGATTTTCATAAGCAAAGGCTGACATTGATTGGTTGGTTCACAAAAGCATGTTCACTGAGGCTAGTTGTCACGAATTATTTGAACAGATTTAAAATTGGTTCTGGTGGCTGTTTGTTACCATGGCTACAGAACAATCAGTCTTTCCCTAAATTTGTGAGATCCTTTTTATTCTCATCCCAACTTCTTCCATGTTTTCAATAACCTCTTCTATGCTCTCTCTCAGGAGAGCCTCTGCTCTTTTTTATTCATGTATTTATTCAACAAACTGTTATGGGGTTCAGAGGAGAATAACACAGTTCCTGTCTTCAGAGTACCTACAGTCTAGAGAGGGAGCCCAGCTAAACAGTTAATTCCAATTCAGTATGGAGGAATGCCCAGGGAACCTGAAGAGGATACTCACTTTGAGAAACAGAGGGAAGTTTCACAGGAAAGGTGTGTTAGTCTGTTTTCATCCCACTGGTAAAGACGTACCTGAGACTGGGCAATTTATAAAGGAAAGAGGTTTAATTGACTCACAGTTCTGCATGCTGGGGGGGCCTCATAATCTTGGTGGAAGAGCGAGAGATGTCTTACATGGTGGCAGGCAAGAGAGCATGTGCAGGGGAACTCCTCTTTATAAAACCGTCACATCTCATGAGACTTATTTACTATCAGGAGAACAGCATGGGAAAGACCCACCCCATGATTCAGTTACCTCCCACTGGGTCCCTCCCTTGACATGTAGGAATTATGGGAGCTACAATTCAAGATGAGACTGGGGGGGGACACAGTCAAACCACATCAAGAGGAAAGCCTTGACTGGACCTTGACCTTGACTCAACCTTAGCCCTTACTCTATGAGCACAAGTACACAGGACAAGGCTTGTGATGGTTAATATTGAGTGTCAACTTGATTGGATTGAAGGATGCAAAGTATTGTTCGTTGGTGTGTCTGTGAGGGTGTTGCCAAAGGAGATGAACATTTGAGTCAATGGATTGGGAAAGGCAGACTCACCCCCACTCTGGGTAAGCACCATCTAATCAGCTGGCAGCTGAATAAAGCAGGCAGGAGAAGATGGAAGAGCAGACTTGCTGAGTCTTCTGGACTTCATCTTTCTCCTTTGCTGGCTGCCTCCTGCCCTCGAACATCAGACTACAAGTTCTTAAGCTTTTGGACTCTTAGACTTCACACCAGTGGTTTGCCAGGGGCTCTCGGGCCTTTGGCCCAGACTGAAGACTACACTATCGGCTTTCCTACTTTTGAGGTTTTGAGACTCAACTGATCCACCACTACCTTCCTTGCCCCACCTTCCTTGCCCCTCAGCTTGCAGACAACCTATCTTGGGGCTTTACCTTGTGATTGTATGAATCAATTCTCCTTAATAAAATCCCTTTCATATATATGTCTATCCTATTAGTTCTGTCCCTCTAGAAAGTCCTGATTAATACAAGTCAGGAAAAGGGTCTTTCAACAGAAGCAGCTTAACAATAGTTACTAATATTCTATGTTAATCATAGAGATAAGAAATTAATGGTTACCTACTGTGTCCTAGGCATTTTCCTAGGTGCTTTAAATGGATTGTCTTCCTAAAAGCTCACAAAGACCTTATGATTAGATACCACTAATACCTGATTTTCCAGTGAAGAAATCTTGTCAGGGAAACAAATATAATACCTAGCCCAAGGTTATTTGGTGAGTAGTACAGCCTGGATTCAAATACAGACAGTCTGACTTGGATACCTATGAAGACTAAGCTTTGATTTTTTTTTTAATCTTGCCCAAATTTCTATCTAAGGGGCCTGGGGTGTCATGCCCTACAAACCGCAAATCCTCATCAGATGGGTTTTATTTAACGCTATCTATCATGACTTACTTTCCAACCTGACTCTGGCATAACATCACAGGACAAGGAAGAAAATCAAAATATTTTACCCCAAAACATGTTTCTTTGCCATATCTTGATATGGCCCAGCAAGGCTGTTCTTTCTGGGGGAAAATTTGCATCTGTGAAGAATCTCTATTAACATAGCTAGATATTTTTCTTCCAGGTCCTCCCAATCCTGAAGAGATTAATTAAAACTCTAGCACCTTTTAAACATCTAAATAGGAAACACTTGTCATCTATTGTGTCTCAGGGCAGCCACTAAAAGACTTCAGAAGAACCTTGATCGCCACAAGTTTTTATTCTAACCTGAACATTTCATTTCTATCCATCTCAGGTCTTTAGACAAACTCAATCAACTGTCAATCAGAAAACGTTTAAATTCACCTATAGCCCGGGAGCCCCTGCTTTGAGTTGTCCCGCCTTTCTGCACTAAACTAATGTATTTCTTGAATGTATTTGATTGATGTCTCATGCCTCCCTAAAATGTATAAAACCAAGCTGCACCCCCACCACCTTGGGCACATGTTCTCAGGACCTCCTGAGGGCTGTGTCGGGCCATGGTCACTCATATTTGGTTCAGAATAAATCTCTTCAGATATTTTACAGAGTTTGACTCTTTTCGTTGACACCTACTTGGCCCTTCGTTGATAAATGACAAGTTCAGTAGAGGCCACCCAAGGGTAACCCACAGAAGAAGTTCTTCAATTTCTGTGTGAACTATTCGTAATCCATTTTAACAAGAATTTACAAAGTTTGAGGCATGCATCACAATTTGCATTTGGAAAGTATTTTAATGTTCACAAGGTAAAATTCATTGATTTTGGTGAACTAATTGTGCACAACATGTTAATAAAATTTCAACTAATTCTACACAATGCTATATTTTAATGGCTGAAGTATTAAAAATTTATATCAGATTATTGGACAAATGATAACAGTAATAATTCTAATTGAGCTATCAGGTAAAGAAATTAAAGTAAATTTACAGAGTAACAATAATCTTATCCTTTATAAAGAAATTTATAACTGACCAGGTACAGTGGCTCATGCCTATAATTCCAGCACTTTGGGAGGCCAAGGTAGGAGGATTGCTGGAACCCAGGAGTTCAAGACCAGCCTTGGTCACATAGGAAGACACCTCTCTACAAAAAATACAAAAATTAGCAGGCATGCTGGCACCTGCCTGTAGTTTTAGCTACTCAGAAGGCTGAGACAGGAGGATGGTTTGAGCCTGGGAGGTCGAGGCTGCAGTGAGCCATGATCACACCACTGCACTCCGGCCTGGATGACAGAGCAAGCCCTGTCTCAAAAAAAAAAAAAAGAAAAGAAAAGAAAAGAAAAAAAATTCTAACTACTGCCATCCTCAAAAAGCTAAGAATGATTGCTCTGAGATTTTCAACAGGGAAAGATGACTAATACATCCTTAATGTTTGCTTCCATTTGCGTTTCTATCTCGATGTTAATTATTGCTTAAGTTATGCATTTTGCCTTGGTTACCATTTTTCCTAATTAAGGATTTGGGGGTCAAGAGGTAAAAACACTACTTCAAACTAGCTTAAGCAAAAGGCCTTTTCTGGGAGGCCTTGGAGATAGCTCATGGATTCCAAGAGCACCGACGATAGCCGGCCCCACAAACGGTTGGACCAGGAAGCCGGCGCTGGCTGACTGTGCTTTTGTTCTCTCTCAAATTTGTCTGCTCTGTAGGTCTCTCAGCAGTCACATGTGGTCGCTGCTTATGCATGCACAAGACCCACCGTGGCAGCTCTCAGCTCCCTGGTTTTTGTGTCTTCTGTTGCTCGCCCTGCAGGAATGACTAAGTAGCATCTCACAGTCCCAATTTGAAACTCTTAGGATCCAGAGAGTGTGGTCCTGTATTGCAAGCACAACTACTGCTTCTGAACAGGGGCAGCTCTCAGGAAAGAAGGGCAGGAACTGAGAGAAATCATCCATGTCTCCTACTCCACTCATTTGAAAAGGAATTTGCTTGTCTAAGTATTCCCGAATTTCAGAAAAAAGAGATAGGAGAAAGGGTTAATGGACCAGACCAGGGGAGCAGAGGCAAAAGGAGTCTGGGCTTGGTCCAGGTCGGTCTTTCAAGGAAGAGTGTTTTAGGTGGCAGAGACAAAAGGAATCTGGGCCTGGTCCAGGTTGGTCTCTCTCTTTTTTTTTTTTTTTTTTTTTGAGACAGAGTCTCGCTCTGTCACCCAGGCTGGAGTGCAGTGGCCGGATCTCGGCCCACTGCAAGCTCCGCCTCCCGGGTTTACGCCATTCTCCTGCCTCAGCCTCCCAAGTAGCTGGGACTACAGGCGCCCGCCACCTCGCCTGGCTAGTTTTTTTTTTTTTTTTTTTTTTTGGATTTTTTAGTAGAGACGGGGTTTCACCGTGTTAGCCAGGATGGTCTGGATCTCCTGACCTCGTGATCCACCCGTCTCAGCCTCCCAAAGTGCTGGGATTACAGGCTTGAGCCACCGTGCCCGGCCAGGTCGGTCTTTAAAGGAAGAGTGTTTTAGGTGGCAGAACCTGCAGAGGCAGATGCAAAGTTCTTATCATGAGTGACTGCCAGACGATGTCAGTTAAGACAGCCATTTCGAGCTGCTGAAAGCCTGACCTTTTATAGTCACAGAGTCCTCTGGTGAGAACTGATCCCGGAGGAGTGTGCTTGTTTGTGTCTTTATCTGGTTGTATACAGTCTTTATCTTTTTATTTGTTTGTTAAACAAAACATCTTATCCTTGTTGGCAGAGTCCCCTGTGAAATATAAAATGGAGTCTTTTTCTAAGATGGAGTTAGTTATGTCAGGGGTGCTCAATACAGTAGTGGGTGACTGTGAGCACTCCCTTCAGCTGTGATTATTCTAGTCTAGGGTCCCATTTGCCATGGACCTCACAGAAGGGTTACATCAGATTATGAGAGTCCGTGGAAGCCCTTGACCTTGGCTGTACATTGACACCCCCAGGCCAGACCTCAAAATCTCTGAAAAACTTTAAAAGTTTCCCAGGTGGCACATACCCCTCAAAGCGTAAAAATAATTACACTTGAATTTGCAAAACAAGGCTAGAAATTTTTTTGCAGATTTTAGTTTTATTATAAATATAAGTCACATGCAGTACATGAAATTTGGGAAAAAAGGAAAGAAAAAGAAACACATTCACAATCCCAACATAAAGAGACAACTACTTTTTTTTTTTTTTTTGAGATGGAGTCTTACTCTGTCGCCAGGCTGGAGTGCAGTGGCGCGATCTCGGCTCACTGCAACCTCTGCCTCCCAGGTTCAAGGGATTCTCCTGCCTCAGCCTCCCGAGTAGCTGGGACTACAGGCACATGCCACCATGCCCAGCTAATTTTTTTGTTGTTTTTAGTAGAGACGGGATTTCAGCATATTAGCCAGGATGGTCTTGATCTCTTGACCTCATGATCTGCCTGCCTCGGCCTCCCAAAGTGCTGGATTACAGGGGTGAGCCACCACACCTGGCCAAGAGACAAGTACTGATACCACTTTACTAGATTATCTTTTGTCTTTTCTTTCTTCTTCTTCTTCTTCTTTTTTTTTTTTTTTTTTTTTTTTATTCTGAGAGGGAGTCTTGCTCTGCTGCCCAGGCTGGAGTGCAGTGGCATGATCCCACGTGATCTCAGCTCACTGTAACCTCTGCCTCCCAGGTTCAAGTGATTCTCCCAACTTAGCCTCCTGAGTAGCTGGGACTACAGGCACGCTCCACCACACACAGCTAATTTTTGTATTTTTAGTAGGTATGGGGTTTCACCATGTTGCCCAGGCTGCTCTTGAACTCCTGAGCTCAAATAATCTGCCGGCCTTGGACTCCCAAAGTACTGAGATTACAGGCATGAGCCACTGTGCCTGGCCTCACCTTACTAGATTTTCTACTAGTGTTTTTCTTATCCATAATTTAATTTAATTTATTTATTGAGACAGAGTCTTACTCTGTTACCTAAGCACAATCATGGCTTACTGCAGCCTCCACCTCCCGGGCTCAAGTGATCCTCCCACCTTAGCCTCCTGAGTAGCTGGGACTACAGGTACATGCCACCATGCCTGGATAATTTTTCAAGGTTTATGTAGAGATGATGTTTCACTATATTGTCCATGCTGGCCTCAAACTCCTGGCCTCAAGCAGTCATCCTGCTTTGGCCTCCCAAAGTGTAGTTTCTTTTAAACCTTGCCTGGAGGCACCTGGAAATTTGTGAGAGGAACTTTGAATTAACACCCCTGATTTCTGAGAGCCAACCTACACTGATGTTCCCAAAGTCTCTCCCAAAGATGGTATAACCAGGATAGGAGGTAAGTTCCCAGCCCCAGAGGGAGCACCGCAGGACTTAATACCATCCAAGTGATGGGAGCCCATTGCCAGCTGACAGTGGCTTTTCCTGCCCTTCCAGTGAAGGTGTCACATTGTTTCTCTCAGATTTCGGAAGACCCCTCGAAAATGGCTTCCTGCTGGGCATGGTGGCTCACACCTATAATCCCAGCACTTTGGGAGGCCAAGGCGGGTGGATCACCTGAGGTTGGGAGTTTGAGACCAGCCTCACCAACATGGAGAAACCGTGTCTCTACTGAAAATACAAAATTAGCCAGGCATGGTGGTGCATGCCTGTAGTCCCAGCTACTCGGGAGGCTGAGGCAGGAGAATCCCTTGAACCTGGGAGGCGGAGGTTGCAGTGAGCCAAGATCACACCATTGCACTCCAGTCTGGGCAATGAGAGTGAAACCCTGTCTCAAAAAAACCAAAAAGGCTTCCTAGTGGCAGGTGTTCTTGTCAATGGGCAGCTGTCCTCCTCTCTGGAAATCTAAATTCTCTTTTAAAAGTTTATATTTCAATTAGGTTATTGTGCATAATTATTTTGTGTAATTTTGTAGGGCTACTCAGGAGAAGTGAAACAGCTTAAAGATATGATGCAGGCCAAGCACAGTGGTGGCTCAGGCCTGTAATCCTAGCACTTGGGAGGCTGAAGGGGAGGATCACTTGAGCCCAGGAGTTTGAGACCAGCCTGGGCAACATGGTGAAACCCTGTCTCTACTAAAAATACAAAACTTAGCCAGGCATGGTGGTGCAAGCCTGTAGTCCCAGTTACCTCAGTAGGCTGAGGTGAGAGGATCACTTGAGCCTAGGAGGTCGAGGCTGTAGTGAGTCAAGATCATGCCACTGTACCCCAGCCTGGGCAGTACAGTGAGACACTGTCTCAAAAAATGAAAGAAAAAAATAAATAAAAAAGCAATGATTACATATATACTACATATTTATCGAAAAAAAGAGTCCAACGCTGTAAAATATTTGAAGAGATTTATTCTGAGCCAAATATTGTTGCAGACAAAACTCCTCAGACACCGAGTTAAAGAAGGAAGGGGTTCATTTGGCGGGGGGCATCGGCAAGACTCCTGTCGCAAGAGCCGAGCTCCCTGAGTGAGCAATTCCTGTCCCT